>NC_057798.1:604931026-605150986 GCF_018294505.1 Triticum aestivum | reverse complement strand
GAAGACGACGGCGTGGCGGCGGGGCGGAGCTCGGGTGTGGGTGGGCGCTCGGGCCAGGCGGCGGCACGGCCGGGCTCGCACGGGCCCCGGATGGGCTCCGCGGGCCGCGGCGCGGAGAGGAGAGAGAGGGCACGGGCCGAGGGGGAGGTGGCGGCTCCGGATTGGTCCAGGAGGCGGCAGGGTTGACGTGGCGGCCTGCGATTCGCCGGAGTGAGGTGGCTGGTGGCGGTGGACACGTCCGGCGGCGGGACGGATATGTCCGGCTGCGGGAGGAGGAAGATGGCTAGGGTTGGACTGCGGGATTCATCCGCGAATTTGGACGGGAGGCACATATTTATAGTTTCTGGGAGCTAGGAGAGTCCAAATGAGGCACGGTTTTCGGCCACGCGATCGTGATCGAACGACCGAGAGCATGGAGGGGAGTTTGCTGGGCTTTGGGCCACTTTGGATGGGTGTTGGGCTGCAAAGAGAAAGGGGGGTTTTGGGCTACGCGGTTAACCGTTGGAGTATCAAACGGACTCCAAATGGCACAAAACTTGACAGGCGGTCTACCAGTGGTATACCAAGGCCGCTTGGCAAGACTCGGTCCATTCCGAGAACGTTTAAGACCCGCTCACAACGAGAGACAAAAAGGGGACGCCGGAGGGCATAGGAGTGCCGGATTGCAAAACGGACAACGAGGAAAAGGCTCGGATGCATGAGACGAACACGTATGCAATGCAATGCAATGCACATGATGACAAGACAAAAAGCAACACGCAAGCAAATGACATGGCAACGACGATGAATAACTGGCAGACACCTGGCGCATCGAATCCGGGGTGTTACACCTGCACCTTGCTCAATTAGCCGAACGGACAAGGTGTATTCGAACCTCATACACTGGAGGTGTCAAGGGGCGGAGGCACAAGGTGCAGTGGAGCACGGTGAGGTCCATGGAGACCTTAGTGAGCTGCCTCGTCGCTTCCTGTTCCGTCTGCATGATCTCGCCCTCCTCGTGCACAACCATCTCTCGCTTGGGCCGGGGCATTACAAAGCTTTACCGTCACGTATTTTATACTCTGCGCATAACTGTCCTCCCGCATACCAAGGAAGGCAGTAGTTTGAGTTTTCTGGACAAATTTGCCCCTGTGTAGGAGTAAGCTGCATATATATCGACAGTAATGCGCATGCAATGCTTGGCTGATCCTCCTTCCTTTTCGCTTAAGTTGGCTTCCCCAGGCGGTCAAGCCACATCCGGCGCTGCATTCGTTTGCGTGTAGCCATTTTCTGCTTTGGAAACTGGCGCGATTAATGGGGGCAGAACTAATTGAGCGGGGGCACAAACCAACGCGGACGCGCAGACTAATCTGAGAAAAACAAGAAAAAGTTATACGCAAAGTAAAAGGAATCGGAGGGAGTACTACTTCAAGGTGCATTAAATCAACACATGCAAGTATCAAAAGGAGAGTCACGGCATGCATGCATGCGTTGTAATTAATGCATCGGTAACCGCAAATTATTGAAATATATCGAGTGCAGTGCTTTGATGTGTCACGTCAACTCGTACATTAACGAGAAGTTTGATTATCCTCTCCCTCGCGGACTTAACTGCGCCTGCCTTTGGCTGTATGACAGGTTGGCCACCCACCTGTCGAGCCCACATGTCATACACGCAAAGGCAGAAGCGTCCCTCCCTCGCCCATGAGCGTGGTGGCTGGCAACACTAGGAGAAGCTTTCGCTACACGCTCTCCCTCCCGCACGTGGTGGACATGCAGCAGTTCGATCAGTGTCAGATGGCCAGAAGTGTACTGTAGTACTCCTCCAGTGCAGTAGTACTCCATCATTGTTCGACTTCGTGAAGAGGCGAAGAGCCAAGCGTAGCCCGTATGCTCGTGTGGCAGTTTCATGTGTAGAGTAGTCTAGGATAGTGTGTACCGTGCCTGTAAGCTTAAAATCATTTGGGTCGGCTCCATGCTATGTGGCCATCTCGAAGTTTTTTAAAAAAATAAAATAGTCTTCTGGCCCTACCTGTCACCTTGGTGATTGTAGTTTGCACGCTCATCTGGTCAAGACAGGAATATATATTTTTATTTATTTATTTTTTTGAGAAGGGGGGACTCCCCGGCCACTGCATCAGAACGATGCATACGGCCACATATATTTTAATTTATGGTGGGTAAATGTTATAGGTTGCAGCAAATATATTGTACACTGCGGGTCTTTCAGCCAAGTTTAGAGGCAAGCATGTGGGGCCAGTGCTATGATGTGTCGCGTCAACTCGTACAACGAGGAGAAGCTTGATTTTACTACACGCCTTCTTCCTCGCCCATGCGCGCAGTTGCTCGCAAACGAGGACAGGCTTTTGCTTAGTAGTATACTTCTACAACAAGCTATCCGTCCCGCTCGCGGTGGACGGACATGCAACAGTGGATTCGACACTGTAGAAGCAGTAGTAGTAACATCATTGTTCGTCTTCTCAAAGATGCGAAGAGCCAAGCGCAAACCGAATGTTGCATGAGATAAAATTGCTATGTGAGCCCACTATTGTACTACAACTACTTGCTAGTATATCCCTGTAAACCAGAAAGGAGTATTTGCCCTTCTAGAGATTTCAACAAGTGACAAGACTACACCGAGATGGAGTACATATGGAGCAAAATGAGTGAATCTGCACCATAAATAAATACGTACTAGTTCTATCGTTTTCCTCTCTGAGGTGCACAATATTGAGTATACTGACTAGTCTCTTTTTGATACGCATTTACGGTTTTTTTGACACAGTACAGACGCAAGCGCTCATATACACGCGCATACACTCGCCCTATGAACGCACACACGCATGGCACTATCATCTTGAAATTTATGAAGTCACCATGGGCACCTCATCGTCGACGGGTCCATAGGTGCTTGAATGCCAAGGAGGGAGAGGGTAGCGGTTCCCGAGATGTTGAACGGTCAATGATGCATCCTCACTTACATGTAGAGGGAATTAATTGGAGAAGCAGAATAGAGCCAGCACGATGTGAATGCAACAAAGTTTGGACTCTCATATAATAAAGGCGCCCCACCACTCCAATCCATCTACTCCCAAGTCTCTGAGCAACACTGATCACTCCAATCCAAGACCAAGTGACCAGAAGCCACAAGCACCTATGGAGGCGATGGACACGAGCGGCAGTCGGCTGTGCCAAATCATCCAAGGCGCCGGCCTGCGGCCCGGCACCACGCAGCGTTTCCAGACGGTGCTGGCGACCACAGGCATCGTAGCCCTCGCCGACGCCGGCTTTGCCTCTCGCATGGACGACATGATGGTCAACTCCATCCGCAAGTTCACCGCCGTCAAGAAGCGTGCGGATGACCTTGCCGTACTGCTCCAGCCTGCGCGCCCAGGCTCATCATTGCCTGCCACCCTCATCGGCGTCCATGGTGACGAACTATTTCAAGCCCTGGTGGCCCTGCAGGTGCCGGAGGTCGCGATGAAGAATGTGCACCTCGAGGCCGCGCTCGCCGCGCAGCGCCTCGCCATGCAAGAAACCGTCAACCTGCACATCCACGTCTACAAGGAAATCGTCTACATAGGCCACTACAAGGCAAGCGAGGACAGAAAGACGTTGGCCTTCTTCCAGCGGCTCGAATTTTGGACGCCATTGTTCAGAAGCACGTCGACCTGGCCACGAAAGTCGCTGCTACTTAGGCGTCGTTCGGTGGGCCAGCGCCCTGAGTCGAGGAGGTGGACGGCGTCGATGGATGCATCTCTTCTTCTTGCCTCGTGTAACCAGCACTGCATCACCTTGTGGCCTTAATGTTTTATTAGTATAGTAGTCCCTCCGTTCCCAAATATAAGTCTTTCTAAAGATTCCAGCAAGTGACTACTACATACGAAGCAAAATGAGTGAATCTACACTCTAAACTATGTCTACATACATCTGTATGCTGTATTCCATTTGAAATAGTATCTAAAAAGGCTTATATTTATGAACGGAGGGAGTATATGGCATTTTTATTCCAGTCGTAATATTTTCACTGTGAGGTGGGGCCGTAGTTGAGCAAACACACCCCGCCCACCGGGCGTCGGCCGAGTTTAGAATTAGAAGAGAGAAACGAGGGAGGAGAGATAGCTGTAGCACGGACGCTGTTGTCAGATGGGACTCGTGTTTATAGAATAGGAGTACTGAGCACTCGTTCCTCTTTTTTTTGAGGGAAAAATTAGTCGTATGTCTAGTACCACTAGTTGGGTGCGTGCGACCTATAGCTGTCATCACTTTAGGTCTCCTTTTCGAACCGCGGCTACGGTTCATAGTACATATTTATTCACGCATTTATCCTCCTATATGTACTCCTAGGCTATTTCCACGTGCTCCCATTCGCCGACATGTGGGACATAGAGCATCTGGATCGTAGTGCATGCACGACTCGGAGCATATGCCGGGGTACTTTCCATTTCAGACCTCACGAATTACATGCAAACCCCCCGCGGAAGAATAAATAAATGAATGAATTACTACATGAAACTGGATTATTTTCGTGGAAACCAGAGCATGTTCATTAAATTTTGGACCTAAACCAGTGTAAGGTCAAAATTGATTTCCGCCTAAACATTAAGGGCCTCTTTGATTTTTCCCGCAAAAAAGGGCCTCTTTGATTCGCAGGATAATGAAAACACAGGAATGGGGAAAGTATGATGGCGATGAACCGAGACGAGGAGAACTCTAACTCAGTTAGAGGTTAGAGTTAGATTCTAACCCTGAACTAACTCTAAACCAAAGAGGTGTATGGATGGCAGGGTTAGATTGACAATAAATGCTCTATCTCAATCATTTGACTACTTTGGACCCTATTTCCTGCCGGATTTGTGGCCAGCTCTTCTGTTGCCTCCTCCCGCTCACAATTGACATAAACGAACCATCTATACAAATCAAGCATGCAAAACATGATAATTTTTACTTTGTCCATACAAATGAGATATCCCACTTAAACATACAAGTCGTCAATCAAGCTTCACAAAATAAAAAAAACACTTTGGGTTTGTTTGGTTCATGATTAACTTTGCCACAACTAAGCTTAGCAAAGTGCGGCTGCCACAAAAAGTGTGGCTAAAAAAATGGCCACAACAAGTGTGGCAAGATTTGGCAAGAAGTTGAGTCTATGACATGTGGACCATGTAACTAGAAAAGTATGGCAAGCCACAAGTGTGACAATGAACCAAACACATGCCTAAGATATTGTGGCACGCCTAAGCTTAGGCATGGCAACCTTAGGCTGCAAACCAAACAGGCCCTTCATGAAACAAAGAATGAGCTAACTCATCACGGAAGTCATTCACGATAGGGAGGGAGCCCGGATCCCCTCACGCACCGAGGGAGGAGCTCGCCATCGTCGCTCTGGAGGAAGGCTCTGTAGAGCCCAAGCCCCGGGAACCCCTCCGACGCTGGCCCTTGCGAGTTGAGGTCGACACCGGCATGGGTAGCAGGGCCGCTTGCCGCCGACTGGGAACTTAATCTTTGGGCCTCTAGAAATAATGCAAGCTTGTAACTAAAATACCTAGAAAGGTGAACTGAATCTTTGGGCCTCTAGAAATAATGCAAGCCTGAAACTGAAATACCTAGAAAGGTGAACTGAATCTTTGGGCCTCTAGAAATAATGCAAGCCTGAAAGTGAAATACCTAGAAAGGTGAACTGAATCTTTGGGCCTCTAGAAATAATGCAAGCCTGAAACTGAAATACCTAGAAAGGTGAACTGAATCTTTGGGCCTCTAGAAATAATGCAAGCCTAAAATTGAAATACCTAGAAAGGTGAACTGAATCTTTGGGCCTCTAGAAATAATGCAAGCCTGAAATTGAAATACCTAGAAAGGTGACCTGAATCTTTGGGCCTCTAGAAAGATTTATTACCTCCTCAAGCAGCATCAAACAATTCCATGCGTGCACCACAAATCTATACCAAGTTTGATCAGGATCTACTTTTCCAAATCAGAATTAGCGCTAGAGCAAGCAAGATCAATGATATGGTCGTGAGACAGAGAAGGAACGAACAAACTCACCCCTCTCGCGACCTCCCTGGTAGATGCGCCGCCGCCGCGCACGACAGAGGGAGAAAAACGACTGGTGAAGGGGGAGCGGGGCGACCTTCGAAGGCCGGAGGGAGAGGGCGGCCGGAGTAGGGCGGCGGAGGCCGGAAGGAGAGGGCGGCCGGAGGAGAGAGAGGGCGAGCGGCGCTTGGGCGGGCGGCCCTATGGGGAACAGAGAGGAGTCGTGCGAGAGGGGGGAGCGATCTGGTGCGGGCAGGGGAGATTTTTTTAGTTCTCTTTTAGTGGGCCCGAGGATAACTAACCCAATTAGAACCTCTCCACCGGGCTAGTTTTTTTAGCTGGGTTAGAGCAAACTAGCTCAAACTAACCCCTCTTGTTTCGATAATTTGAGGTTATTTCAACCCAAACTAGCTCTAACTCAGGGATCCAAACAAAGAGGGGTGTTACTGTACATGCTACAGTGTGGACCGTAGCACATTGTTTTTTATGGCCATATCACCACATTGTTTTCTACTGCTGGTTCACTGGGCTACCGTGGTTCACACTGCTGGTTCACTGGGCTGCCGTGGTTCGCACTCCTCCGACCAGAGTAGTACATAGTATAGTACTAGTATATACCGCATCATTCTTTGCTCCTTCTTACTACTCAGGCATGTGGGAGAGCCAGCATCCGGGTCGACGTGTCATGCACCAGATTAGAGCGCGGAACGGAAGGGGGGCATCACCCCGGTCGGAGCGCCAGTAATTCATGACTATAGTGAGTGGTCATATCACAAGTCTTTCCAGCAGTAACGTGCCGTCAACTCGCACAGCCCCACTCGCTCACCTTCCTCGCCTCTCTGTCAAACCGCCTACCCGAAAACTGTCACGCGTACTGCCCGGGAAAATCCCCGCCCTCAACTTTTAACTACACGAAAATAGTTCGAGCTTGTTCGTTCTATATAAATACAGTACTTACTGTATGTTTATTCACCCGTGGGGTTGTTCAATGAATGGAGGGGCGGGGAGCACAAGTGAACAATACTGTAGTACTACTAGTAGTAAGTAGGAGTCGTACAGTAGTCACCTTAAATAGAGAGTTTCTTTTCTTTAAAGCCACGTACACAAATTGAAACGCTTGTTGTGGAGAGAAAAAAGATAATCACTCCACTATATATGGACGCAGGGGCCTGAGCGCTTGCTTTACTAGGGTTGCTCTCTTCATTCTCTCATCCTCTCCAGATATAAACAAGACAGCGGTAGCGACATTTTCTCTCTGCTCACCGCTGGTCACAGATCCGGCCGGATCCCTTCGGCCGGTGTGTGTAGAGGACTAAAAGGTGCATCGTTCACGCGGTCATCGCCGCCGAGGGAGGAAACCCACAGCTGCCGGAGGGGCCCGATCCTCTGCCCGTGCCGTTCTCTCCGACACAGCGCCGGCTCGGGAGGTCCTCCGACCCTTCTTCCTCCCTGCCGTATTGTCCGCAGATCCGACCTGCCGCCGCCGACATCCCGGCGACCCTCAGGTATAAGTTCTTCGAAAGCGGCCTTGCTCTACTGCCCCAGCTCCCCACGTGTCTGCATGTGCATCTTTTTCTACTCCCATCAGCTCTTCCAAAGCCACCTAAATTTTTAGTATTATTAGAGGTAAAGCTACTTCATGCATTCGAATCTAGGGCTTTGTTCAAACAACGAAGAAAGGGGGGAAAGTTGTAGCATGAATCTAGGACTTGATTCAAAGAGGAAATAATATGGTGAAAGTAGTAGAGACCGGATACCCAACCGGTCTCTTGGTTGAAAACGGTAATAATGGGAAAACGCAGTACAAACTGGATAAGGAACAGATCTATTATTGGTTGCAAAAAGGATAGAAAGTGGCGGCTGGTGGACAAGTCAATAGAGTATGTCCAGGATTAGATTTGCTGCCATCACATAGTAAAAGGTCTCTAGAATTAGATTTGCTGCCCTCACATAGTAAAAGGTCTCAGGATTAGATTTGCTGCCCTCACATAGTAAAAGGTCTCAGGATTAGATTTGCTGCCCTCACATAGTAAAAGGTCTCCAGGATTAGATTTGCTGCCCTCACATAGTAAAAGGTCTCCAGGATTAGATTTGCTGCCCTCACATAGTAAAAGGTCTCCAGGATTAGATTTGCTGCCCTCACATAGTACAAGGTCTCCAGGATTAGATTTGCTGCCCTCACATAGCATGAACAAACTCGGCATCACCACTTTATGCCTCCTTGTAGGTACATTGTGCTGATGCGTCCACTGTCGCATGTCCTTATACCAACCTTTTGCTGTTGTTAATGTAAGGGCGCATGTAAAATGAAGCGATCACACCGTCACCTTAGGGACATGTCTAACCAGTGTTATTGTTAATCTAATGCCTCCAGTGATAAGATGCAATTAAACTGTGTTACAAATGGCACTCCTGCTGTTTTCCCCAGTATGATAAGTAAGTTGCTCCTTTACGCTGCAGAGTGTCCTGGTGTCCCCACGGTCCCATGCCCTTAAACCAACTCTTTAGCTGCTGTTGATTTACTGTGTCTGGTAAACAAGCAATGCCACCATTAAAGTAATCCCATATTTGAGGAATCTCATTGTTGATCGTAATGCTTCTGGTAACATGAAGCATTGCTGACGTTTTAAAATTTCTACTGTCCTTGCGTGATTGCCATGAACATAATTAAGATGCTTCTTTTCATTTTGTATATGTTTCGTATATTCTTATTGACCAGCAACTGTTTACTTTCTATCTTTTTGTGCAGATAGGGATATCCATTTCACCTTGTTGCTATTGTGACCTTTTGGTGAACTGCACAAAACACTTTTTTTGGAATGAGTGTCTTGTGCAGTTCAACTAAAATGTCACGTGGGCAACATCTCTCAATTTTGGTGGAACTGCACAAAATGGTGATTGGAGTTTCCAAAATCTCCGTCAAGTTCTGCCGGTAATCTCGTGCAACATTTTATTAGCCTTTGCAAGATGGAGCCGTCACTGTCACCACAATGGCACTTTATTTTAGTGGAACTGCACAAAAGGATAAGAAAATTATAGTTGCACCTTACATGAGCCGGACAGCCAACCTTAATGTTCCTCAATTTTAGTGCAACTACTAAAGAAGAACCTGCCAGCTCACAAGAGCAAGTACTTCTTGCTAGCTGAATGATGCAATCTTTGCTTCATTTCAGGTGAACTGCAGAAAAAGGCGCATGAATTGAATCATGGAACTCCAGGCAGACCTCATCCAAGTAGAGCTGGAGGTTGAGTTCAAGGAGGCCGCTATTAAAGCGAAATCATGCTCTCATGTCTCCTTGTTTGTGCTGTGCAAACATGTGTGCAAACAGGAATACTCAACTACAGATGTTGTGACGGTCAAGAGCATTCGCCAAGTTCTTCGATTGTATGACATGGCTAGCCAAGATGGATTTAATCCCGATATTCACTTTATCAAAAGGCTCTAATGGGTTGGTTCTGAATCTTGCAAGCTGGGAATCAGTGAGATGTGTAGGCATCTTTGTTGTACTTATTATTTGAATCTTATTTGTTGGTTCTGAATCTTGCAAGCTGGGAATCAATGAGATGTGTAGGCATCTTTGTTGTACTTATTATTTGGATCTTATTTGTTGGTTCTGAATCTTGCAAGCTGGGAATCAATGAGATGTGTAGGCATCTTTGTTGTACTTATTATTTGGATCTTATTTGTTGGTTCTGAATCTTGCAAGCTGGGAAACACGGCATGATGATGCAGAGGACAACAACCATAACAAACAGTTCAAACTTGGCTAGTATTATCTTTGTGAAAGTGCGACAAATGTGCTGATCGTGTGCTTCCTGAGAATAATAATTCTAATTGTTGTGCATGTTGATCCTGTGGCACTGATAGAACGAGCGAATGCATTGCTTGTTTTAAGTATAAATTTCTATTAAAGCTAATTAAATTTAAGTAAAGTGACCACTAACTCCTGTTATTACAGTACCAATACAGACCCGCTCGTGAACCGACGTGTGGCCGGAGTAGGTTTCTTAATGGAGGCGTTTCAATGCGCCGAGGGTGCATCTTCTGTCGGGCGTGCAGCGGACGACGGAGGGGTAGTAACTGTTGTCACCTATACACACTCAGCTTACTGTTGAATCCAGTTCCCCAAAAGCTGAAAAACGAACTGCTGCCGCCGCCTACACACTCGTTCACTCGAAGAGACTCCAATGGCGATCCGAGGGGTGAGCCTGCTGGATATGGACTTCAGCAAGGAGTTCCCCTTTGAGTTCGTTGTTCAGTCCTATGGTTGCACCAAGTTGAATGTGATGTACACTAATGATACGGACTCGGTGAAGCTCTGCCTCGCCTCAGTCCTATGGTTGCACCAGCTTCTGGAGCATTCGCCCATTTCATCGGCAGCGCCGACTGCACCTTCGCTACGGTGGAGAGAAGGAAGAACGCGACGATTCGGCCATCTGGTGCAACAAGCTTGTCGACATCCAGAAGCAATACAAGATCATCAGCAACGGGCAGGAGAAGGACTCCGTGGTTGATATCGCTGAGACCATCATCGACCCCTGATACGCCAACATGAAAGAAGATGACCTGAACACGTGGGGGTACCTCTGAATCTAGCCTACATAACCTACGCGGCCAAGGACGCATACGCATGCTACGACATGTACAGGCAGATCTTGGACATGAGGGTGTGTCTGCTTCCCGTAACCGACGAGTACACGGACAGCCGCAGCGTCATGATCAAGCGTGCCAGGAAGGTCTAGATGTTGTACTTTATCTGTTTATAAGCACCTTTATCATCTGAGTGTTTCATGCATTAGCCTATGTGTCGTAATTATCTGTTTTGTCCGAAATATTTCTTTTAAGAACCCATTAACCTGATTGCTTTTTTAGTGGCTATTTGCTTATGTATGTAAACTAGTTCACTTGTCCGTAAAAAAAACTAGTTCACTCGGCTGCCGTGCTTTGAATCTCCTTCCTCCCAACATATTCCCCTCCTCAGGTGGACCCAGCAGGTCTCTGAATTTTCTCCCACTTTCTTTTTCGATGTAAACTGAGTTTTCTCCCAGTACTTTCCCCTAGAACCAACTCAACTGTCCCACGTCTAGCCTAAAAAATAATAATACCCCACGTACTATTAACTCATCAAATTAAAATGATATTTTATTTCGTAAGTTGAAAGTTCTTACAAAATAATAATAATAATTGTTTATATATAACTTGGCAAGTTAACTCCTAGTGATTGCATACATAAGCTTGCAAAGATTTTACTGACGTGCAATCATGTGTTTATGTTTTTATAACATTTCTCCGTCTAGCCCAACATGATATTTTCACCCAGCCCAGCAAGTCCACGGATTTTGAGAAAAATGCAAATGGGATTTAAACGGGCTGCATAGATGCTACATCATTGTTTCACCCAGCCCACCAAATGGACTAAAAAAACAAATGGACTGGCTGACATGTGGGCTAGTAGATCGAAGCCTAAGAAGGCGTTGAATTTACATCCAACGGCCGGCATTCTTCTTCAATCTCTCGTCTTCTTCCCCTAGCGTTGCCGGAATCGCCTGCTCCAACCTTCTGCGTCCAGCGGTGTTGTTTTGCGCTCCTCAGCGAAACGCTACCCCGCCGATGGCCAGGCCATCCCTCCACTCCGCACCTCCTGTTATTCTCTGCCGAGTGTAGGCCCACCCCGCACCCGAACCAGTAAAGTTTCCCACTCCTCTCTGTCTGCGACTCCACTGCCGCGTCTTCCCCATCTCCGGGTCATTCCAGTCTGGGGCCTCGCCATCGTCCACCGCCTCGGTGCGCTCGGCGCAGCGTGGTCAACATACGAGAGTCATAGGAAGAGGACTGTACGTGGAGAGCCTGACGGCTGGGACCCACGAGGTCCATGGTCGCACGCAAGGAAAGTTCCTCCTTATTATGCATTGTGCGTGCACTGTACGTGGGAAAGGCTTCTGTATTTCGCGAAAAAACGTTCCCCCCGCTGACAGGTCGGACACACCAGCTATATCTGCGCACGCAAGGAAGTGCCTCCTTATTACGCACCAAAAAATGAATACCCCCTGCTAGCTGGGACCCACCATAGTGGATGGCTGACTTGTGGGCCTACTAAGTTGACGAGGACGGAGGGCTTTGTCAACTTAGTCAATATGAACGATTCTAGCTCCAGTGACTGTACGATGTCCATCCAACGGCCATAGTGCTTCTTGAACCTCTGGTCTTCTTGCTCCAGCCGCCAAAAGCAACGCCGGTCGCGCCGCGTGCTCCTGCCTCTCGTGGCCGGCTGTGATGCCGCGGAGGCCTCATCGCCCCCTACTACTCCCACCGCTGGCCCAGGGTATCCCTCTACTCACCCACACCCCCTGTTATTCTGCGGCGATGGCAGCCTCACGCCGCAGCCGAACCAGTGAACCCTTGTACTCCTCTCCGCGTGGGCATCCACTATCACGTCTTCCCCGGCTCCGCGTCGTCCCCTTCCTAGGCCTCACCGTCGTCCATCGCCTTGGTTCTCTTGGCGCGGCGTGGTCAATGTGGTCAACGACATTCCATCGGAAGAGTACTGTACGTGGAGAGGCTGACAGCTGGGTCCACGGCCACAGCCCAGTTTTTTAGTGATTTTCCAAGTAAGTCGCTTTGTCAGGCCTGTTGGGTTGTAAATCTTTCAAGACGAGGAGAGCTTTCATTCTTCTGGCCGAGAAAATGGCCCATCAGTAATGAGAAATGGGTTGCACATTTTTAAAACACATCAAACCGGCAATTAGTTTCAAATATCTTTTTTTTTCATTTCGAGATTTTAAATTACATTAATTTTTATGCGTGGAGAATTTGTTGGATTTTATATTGATATACATTTATTTTTAAAATCAGATTGAATGTGAGTCGAAATTTCGGGATTAAAAACAGTTCGGACCACACCGAAATATGCAAAATTTCATATAATTTTTTAACCGTGGCCACAATATGGTTTGTAATGCTAACAAAAATAATATGGGCTATGTCGGGGATATACCACGCGGCGTAACTCTTGATAACCCACAAGTGTAGGGTATCGCAACAGTTTTCGATAAGTAAGAGTGTCGAACCCAATGAGGAGATAAAGGTAGAATAAATATTCCCTCAAGTTCTATCGACCACCGATACAACTCTACGCACGCTTGACGTTCACTTTACCTGGAACAAGTATGAAACTGGAAGTACTTTGTAGGCGTGACAGGAAAGGTTTGCAAGATAATAAAGAGCAAGTAAACATAAACTAGGGGTTGTTTATATAAAGATGCAAGAAAGTAAATATAGCGAGTGTGGAAAAGTGGTGGTAGGAGTTGTGAAATTGCCCCTAAGCAATTGACTATGTTACTAGAGCGGTAATCACTATTGCAATTCTATTTGAGGGAGAGGCATAAGCTAACATATTGTCCCTTACTTGGAATTCTATGCACTTATGATTGGAACTCTAGCAAGCATCCACAAATACTAAAGATTCATTAAGGTAAAACCCAACCATAGCATTAAAGTATCAAGTCCCCTTTTATCCCATACGCAAACAACCTACTTACTCAGGTTTGCGTTTCTGTCACTCACGCAACACACCATAAGCAAATCATAAACATATTGCAAACCCTACAGCGGGAATCCCTCACGCTTGCGCGACACGGAGGGCACCATAGGACAACACCAATAATAAAAAATGCAACTCAAACCAATCATAGCAATTCATCAATCACCGATAGGACAATGGAAATCTACTCAGACATCATAGGATGGCAACACATCACTTGATAATAATATGAAGCATAAAGCACCATGTTCAAGTAGAGGGTATAGCGGGATGCGGGAGAGTGGACCGCTGAATATAGATGGGCGAAGGTGTCGGGGATATACCCCGTGGTGTAACCCGGCCGGAAAGTATAACCCGGTCGGACTTGGTGACTCACTAATGACCCACCCTGGCTGGACGACACACTAAGTGACCCGCCCGATCCTGGCAACTTAAGGGTGACCTGGCAAGCGGATCAGAGAAGCGACAAGACCCGGGGGCCCAGGAGTCTCAAGGCCCAGAAGGCCGGCTTATGTTATGGTAGGCTGGTTTAAGAGGAAAGGCGCGAGAAATATCTTCCTTACAAGGAATCAAGACCCAGACTTGTATCCGACTTGTAGTACAAGATAGGCTAGTCCTAATCCTATTTGGACTCCACATGTAACCCGCCCCTCTCACTTATATAAGGAGGGGCAGGGCTCCCCAACGAGGGACAAGGAATAAGAAACAATATCTAGGGCTAGACACAAAGAGGAGAGCCGGCTTACGGCGACTCTCTCATGAGCATAATGAGACCTAGCCACAAACAGCATGTAGGGTTATTACCGGATGATGTTTCCCAGGGCCCGAAGCTGTCTAAATCTTTGTCTTGAGTGTTGCGTCTCTCGTCCCGATCAACCCCTCTCAAGCTGCCACATAGATGCATTGGCCTCGCTACTAAGTCCTAACGCTAAGAAAGTGGGGCTATATTTATGGCTTAAAAAGAAAAACTCTGGTTTAAAATCCGGTTCAAGAGACATATCTCTCCCACAAAGCACTGACACTCTTAATATCTGGTTTAAAAACCGGTTCAAGAGAAATTTATTTACCACAAGGTTTTGAAGCTCTCAAATCCGGTTTAAATCCGGCTCAAGGTAAATTTATCTCTCTCAAAGTTTTGAGGCTTTCAAATCTGTTTAAAAATTCCGGTTCAAAAAGAATTAATCTCTCGCAAGTTCGAGTTGTAGGAAAAATTAAAGTATGCCAAAAAAGAGCTTGCTGCCTTGACGCGTGGTTCAAACATAGGTATCCTGCCTTATGGCTTATCTTATTATGGTCATTTGGGGGCTTCCTGCTCATCGGGCATAGCTATCAGTACCCTCTTGATCGGCGCAAGGCCAAAACTTATAAGGTCACTTGGGGGCTTCCTGTTCAAACATAGGTCGTATTCGAACCAAAGAGAACATAGCTTTCGATACCCACTTGATTAGCAAACTGCTGAACCTACTTGGGGGCTTCTTGATCGTATCCGAATCATAGCTCAACCCCTTTGGGAATCGACATGGATCGTATTCGAATCAGCATCGTTAAACAACTCTCATGGTCACTTGGGGGCTTCCTGTTCAAACATAGGTCGTATTCGAACCAAAGAGAACATAGCTGTCGATACCCACTTGATCGGCATCGCCAAAGCCACTGGGGGCTATATGATCGTATTCGAATCTTAGCTTAACCCCTTTGGAACGGTTTACTGATCGTATTCGAATCAGAAGCCTCAAAATTTTTTATCTGTTTTTATACAATCACAAGAATTTGAGTTGTCACAAATATCATATGTGCCGGCTTTTACAGACTTGAGTTATCAACTTTATTGTCTGGGTCACATAAGCCGGTGGTATCATTCGAAAGATCATAGGGATCTTGTGATCTACTTATGTGCAAGATAAGACTATATTTGGGTGGTTACCCGCCCTGGCTTTTGACGTTAAGTCACCAAGGCATGTGTTGTTTAAACTCTCTACAGGATTTACAGAGCTATGACTTACATAAATGATTAAGTTCAAGCCCATCATTAAAGATTGAAATTGGTGTCTCAAAAGGGTTATCAATTCTTGATTTTCTCAAAGGCTATAAGCCGCCGGGTTATAAGAATTCCAGCTTACAATGGAGGCGTATTAAGTCATCATCGGCCAAGAGCCGCCAGGTATTTAAACTCCGGATTTACTTGTCAACCGATGAGGTATTCAAATATTTAATAGCCAAAACTGGCTGGATTTTCATGATGATATTGAATGATTGAGGTTTTCATATCGGATTATATTATTCAAATCTCGAATAGCCAACGTGGCTGGATTTCTATTGTGATTATCAATAATCAGTATTACGATTGAGGTTTTCAAAGTCGCTTTAGCGCAACGGTTATTATCTTTATCAATGGGCATGATTTATTTTACAATGGAGGAAATAGTCCCGAGTCGCTGCAGGCTTACGACCCGGCACTTGGGGGCTACATTATTCAAATTGAGGTTACATCAAATATGCAAGTCTCATGTCGCTGCAAGCATGCACCATGACACTTGGGGGCTAATGCAAAGTCATTTTTGCTCACCTCATTGAAGACCCGACTCATCACATCATAATGAGCCGGCCCTTGGGGGCTACCAATTACTGCTGTCAACAGTTCAAGGTACACAAGTCTTAATACATTATATTGAAGGATCCATTGCTCAATTGGTAAAGAACAAAGCTCTTAACCTTGTGGACGTGGGTTCAAGCCCCATGGTGGAGATTACATCATATGATGTTATTATCAATGAATTATATACAAAGTCCCAGCTCAAGTAATATCTTACTGAGCCGGCCCTTGGGGGCTACATGTTGCTGCTCCAGTTTACATGATAATATTTACAAAAGTCCCTGCTCATTATTGCATAATGACCCGGCCCTTGGGAGCTACACTGGTTGAAGTTTTATGAGCATAAGGCAATTACAAGTCCCAGGTTGCTGCAAGCATAACAACCCGGCACTTAGGGGCTACAGGTAATATACATATAAGGGGGAAAATCTTCAAATTCTCAGTTTTGGGCAGATCAGATTTACCCGGTGTTTGCAACAATCATGATCCGGCGTCACCAATAATTATGACCCGGCGTCGGCAATAGTTATGACCCGGTGCTATCAATATGTACAAACCGGCAATTTTGGTTATGATAAACCGGCAAGTTTTACCTCTACAAGCCAGCTGAAAGTCAGATGAGTATTTCAAGACCAAATTATTTAACCCGGCGCCTTGGAAGCCGACTCAAGTGGATTATTCTTCACAATATTTTTCTATGAGAAACCAACATCATCAAATTGATTGTGAAGCTGGTCTATTGACCCGGATTTTCTAGAAATAGGAAATGACAAGGACTTAAGGATGTTCAGGTGCCGGTTTACATGAATTCTTAACCTGGAGCATAACCTGTCAAATTTGTTCTTGTGTTTATTTTGCAGCATAAGTTTACCATGGATAAATCCAAGCTAAACTTGGGGGCTAATGTCGGGGATATACCCCGCGGTGTAACCCGGCCGGAAAGTATAACCCGGTCAGACTTGGCGACTCACTAATGACCCGCCCTGGCTGGACGACACACTAAGTGACCCGCCCGATCCTGGCGACTTAAGGGTGACGTGGCAAGCGAATCAGAGGAGCGACAAGGCCCGGGGGCCCAGGAGGCTCAAGGCCCAGAAGGCCGGCTTACGTTATGGTAGGCCGGTTTAAGAGGAAAGGCGCGAGGAATATTTTCCTTACAAGGAATCAAGACCCGGACTTGTATCCGATTTGTAGTACAAGATAGGCTAGTCCTAATCCTATTTGGACTCCACATGTAACCCGCCCCTCTAACTTATATAAGGAGGGACAGGGCTCCCCAAAGAGGGACAAGGAATAAGAAACAATATCTAGGGCTATACACAAAGAGGAGAGCCGGCTTACGGCGACTCCCTCATGAGCATAACGAGACCTAGCCACAAACAACATGTAGGGTTATTACCGGATGATGTTTCCCGGGACCCGAAGCTGTCTAAATCTTTGTCTTGCGTGTTGCGTCTCTTGTCCCGATCAACCCCTCTCAAGCTGCCACATAGATGCGTTGGCCTCGCGACTAAGTCCTAACGCTAAGGACATCTGACGTGTTAATTCCACGACAGATGTTGGTGAAGATGTTGGTGAAGATGACGATGGTGTTGGTGAAGATCGCGGTGATGACGATGGCCCCCGGCAGCGCTCTGGCGCCACCGGAAGTAAGGGGGAGAGGGCCCCTTCTTCTTCTTCTTCTTCCTTGACCTCCTCCCTAGATGGGAGAAGGGTTTCCCCTCTGGTCATTGGCTCCCATGGCTTGGGAGGGGCGAGAGCCCCTCCGAGATTGGATCTATCTCTCTGTTTCTGTGTTCTCTGTGTTCCCTCCTTCACCGTTTCCTTTATATCTAGAGATCCGTAACTCCGATTGGGGTGAATCTTTCGCTCAGATTTTTCTCGTAAAATTAGCTTTCTTGCGCCAAAAGAAGAGAACCAACCGCCTTACGGGTGGCCCACGAGAGCCCAGAGCGCGCCCCCCTGTCTCATGGCCACCTAGGACACTGTTTCGCGTTGATTCCACCTCCCAAAAATCACAAATATTCCAAAATAATTCTCCGTCCATTTTTATCCCGTTTGGATTCCGTTTGATATTGGTTTTCTGCGACACATAAAACATGCAACAGACAGGAACTGGCACTGGGCACTGGATCAATATGTTAGTCCCAAAGATAGTATAAAAAGTTGCCAAAAGTATATGAAAGTTGAAGAATATTGGCATGGAACAATCAAAAATTATAGATACGACGGAGATGTATCAGCATCCCCAAGCTTAATTCCTACTCGTCCTCGAGTAGGTAAATGATAAAAAAAAGATAATTTTTGATGTGGAATGCTACCTAGCATAATCATGATCATATGTCTAATCATGGCATGAATATTAAGACACGAGTGATTCAAAGCAATAATCTATCATTTGACATAAAAACAATAATACTTCGAGCGTACCAATAAAGCAATCATGTCTTTTCAAAACAACATGGCCAAAGAAAGTTATCCCTACAAAATCATATAGTCTGGCTGTTGCTCTATCTTCATCACACAAAGTATTTAATCATGAACAACCCCGATGACAAGCCAAGCAATTGTTTCATACTTTAATAATCTCAAACGTTTTTCAACTTTCATGAGCGTGAGCCATGGACATAGCACTATAGGTGGAATAGAATATGATGGTGGGGGTTATGTGGAGAAGACAAAAAAGGAGAAAGTCTCACATCGGCTAGGCGTATCAACGGGCTATGGAGATGCCCATCAATAGATATCAATGTGAGTGAGTAGGGATTGCCATGCAACGGATGCACTAGAGCTATAAGTGTATGAAAGCTCAAACTGAAAACTAAGTGGGTGTGCATCCAACTTGCTTGCTCATGAAGACCTCGGGCATTTGAGGAAGCCCTCGGAATATACAAGCCAACTTCTATAATGAAAATTCCCACTAGTATATGAAAGTGAAAGCATAGGAGACTCTCTCTATGAAGAACATGGTGCTTCTCTAAAGCACAAGTGTGGTAAAAGGATAGTAACATTGCCCCTTCTCTCTTTTTCTCTCATTTTTTTTATTTTTTCATTTTTTTCTTTTTTTTCTTTTTGGTGGACTTCTTTGGCCTCTTTTTTCATTTGGGCTTCTTTGGCCTCTTTTATTTTTCATAAAGTCTGGAGTCTCATCCCGACTTGTGGGGGAATCATAGTCTCCTTCATCCTTTCCTCACTGGGGCAATGCTCTAATAATGATGATCATCACACTTTTATTTACTTACAACTCAATATCTAGAACAAAGATATGACTCTATATGAGTGCTTCCGGTGGTGTACCGGGATGTGCAATGATCTAGCATAGCAATGACATCAAAAAACGGACAAGCCACAAAAACATCATGCTAGCTATCTTACGATCATGCAAAGCAATATGACAATGAAAAGCTCAAGTCATGTATATGATGATGATGATGCAAGTTGCATGGCAATATATCTCGGAATGGCTATGGAAATGCCATGATAGGTAGGTATGGTGGCTGTTTTGAGGAAGATATAAGGAGGCTTATGTGTGATAGAGCATATCATATCACGGGGTTTGGATGCACCGGCGAAGTTTGCACCAACTCTCGAGGTGAGAAAGGGCAATGGACGGTACCGAAGAGGCTAGCAATGGTGGAAGGGTGAGAGTGCGTATAATCCATGGACTCAACATTAGTCATAAAGAACTCATATACTTATTGCAAAAATCTACAAGCCATTGAAAACAAAGTACTACGCGCATGCTCCTAGGGGGATAGATTGGTAGGAAAAGACCATCGCTCGTCCCCGACCGCCACTCATAAGGAAGACAATCAATAAATAAAATTGTGCTCCAACTTCATCACAAAGCAGTTCACCATACGTGCATGCTACGGGAATCAAAAACCTCAACACAAGTGTCTCTACAATCCACAACCACCCACTAGCATGACTCTAATATCACCACCTTTATATCGCAAAACTATTGCAAGGAATCAAACATATCATATTCAGTGATCCACAAGTTTATGTAGGATTTTATGACTAACCATGTGAATGACCAATTCCTGTCATCTCTCTAAATAGATATAAGTGAAGCAAGAGAGTTTAATTCTTTCTACAAAATATATGCCCACGCTCTAACAATTATAAGTGAAGCAAAAGAGCATTCTACAAATGGCAGTTGTCTATATGAAGAGAAACAGGCAATCCAAACTTCAAATGATAAGTGAAGCACACGAAGCATTCTATAAATCCACATTCAAAAGATTAAGTGAAGTGCAATGAGCATTCTATAAATCAACCAAGGACTATCTCATACCAGAATGGTGCATAAAAGAAAAGTGAAAACTAAATGCAAAAGACGCTCCAAGACTTGCACATAATGCATAAACGAAACGAATACGAAAACATACCGATACTTGTCGAAGAAAGAGGGGATGCCTTCCGGGGCATCCCCAAGATTAGACGCTTGAGTCTCCTTGAATGTTTACTTGGGGTGCCTTGGGCATCCCCAAGCTTGAGATCTTGCCTCTCTTCCTTTTCCTCATATCGAGACCTCCTCATTTAGACACTTCATCCACACAAAACTTCAACAGAAAACTCGGTAAGATCCGTTAGTATAATAAAGAAAATCACCACTCTAAGTACTGTAGAAAACCAATTCATATTTTGTTTTTGCATTGTGTATACTGCAATATAGATTTTCCATGGCTTAATCCACTGATATAAATTTATAGATTCATCAAAAGAAGCAAACTATGCATCAAATACAGAATCTGTCAAAAACAGAACAGTCTGTAGCAATCTGAACATCCACCATACTTCTGGTACCCCAAAAATTCTACCAAAATTAGGAAAAATAAAAAAGTTGGATAGCAAGACAGTGAAGAAGGAATCAGAACCAATTGACGTTCCAGATAAAAATGTAAAATCGTGCACTACATCCAAAGTTTCTGTCCTGCACCGTACAAACCAACAAGCATTGTAAACATCCTAAAGGCAAACCTTGGCACATTATTTTTATAATACAATGGAATTGTACAAGGGGATAATTATTTTTTATGAAAAGTTTCTGTAATTAAGATTCACAAAGTTTCCGGGAGCACTCAACATTCTCTCACTTTCACTTTCCTTTTTGAAAAGTTTTTGTGTTCCCCTCTTTATTTATTTTTTTGTTTTTAAACTATATGAAAGCACTCAACAGAAATAAATGACTCTTAAATGACTCTCTAAAACTTCCGGGTTGTCTCCCTGGAGGCACTTTCTTTAAAGCCATTAAGCTAGGCATTTAGTGCTCAAGTAATGAATCCACCCGGATCCCAAGGTATATCAAAGCCAATTTTAATTAACAATGATTTGTAATTTAATAGTGAGCACAAAGTAACATATATCAAGCAACAACAAATTCTAACTCTCTTCCTATGCATCGGCATGTCATAAAAGAACAATTCATGCACACCAAGTAAAGGCCAATGCATAGTATGAGCAGTTTCTTGCAATTTCATCGTATTGGAAACATAGAGAGGTGGAGAAATAGTTCCTCTCTCATAATAATTGCAAGTAGGAGCAGCAAGCACATGAATATTACATTCATCAAAATCATCATGTGCAATGGTAAAAGGCAACCCATCAATATAATCCTTAATAAGCACAAACTTCTCCGATAAAGTGTAGTTTGGAGAATTCAAAAAGATAATAGGACTATCATGCGTGGGTGCAATTACAACAATTTCATGTTTAACATAAGGAACTATAGCAAGTTCATCTCCATAAGCATAATTCATATTGGCATCTTGGCCACAAGCATAGCAAGCATCATCAAAAAGGGATATTTCAAGAGAATCAACGGGATCATAGCAATCATCCTTCGGTAAGCACGAAGGAGAATTAAACAATGTATGAGTTGAAGAGTTACTCTCATTAGAAGGTGGGCACGGGTGATCAATCCGCTCTTCCTCCTTTTGTTCTTCACTCTCCTCATCGTCTTTTTCATCCAATGAGCTCACAGTTTCATCACTTTCTTCTTCCATAGCTTCCTGCAAAATATTAATCTCTTCTTGGACAGCGGAGACTTCCTTCATAAAAGCATTAATATAGTAATTGTATTCATAATTTTCATAGAAATATCCAAGTATAGCAAGATTTTCAGGCCTATAACCATCATCATCAAAAGCTTCATACTTTTCAAACAAAGCTTCAATATCATAGGCAGCCTTAAAAGCAACAAATTCTTCTATTTGTTCCACATCATAGTAATCATATATACCATTAGCATAAGAAGCTAAGGTTTCATTATCATTAAATTTGCATGAAAAGGGAAGGTGTGGAGCCTCCATCCTAGAGCAACAAGTAATATCATATCTCAAGCATAGATTCCAGGCATACCAACGCAACATAATAAATTGATCCCATAATAGTTTCCCTTTTTGTGTCGAGCGATAATCCCTAAAGTATTCACGTTGATCCAACGTGTCTCCCATTATAAAGTTGAATGGGGATTTCTCAGGATTATCAAAGTAGTACATAATATCTTTCGCATAATGAGAATCGAGGCTTTTAGGAGTTACCCCATCCTCATGAGTAGCAAGTACAACTGATTTTTTGGTATTTTATGTTCCATATCCATAACTAAAGATAGAGAACAACTAAGAAAGGCAAATAAATATTACATAGTGATAAAGCAAACAAGCACACACGAGAATATTCACCCCACGCTATGACTCCCCAGCAACGGCGCCAGAAAAAGGTCTTGATAACCCACAAGTGTAGGGGATCGCAACAGTTCTTGATAAGTAAGAGTGTCAAACCCAACGAGGAGATAAAGGTAGAATAAATATTCCCTCAAGTTCTATCGACCACCGATACAACTCTACGCACGCTTGATGTTCGCTTTACCTAGAACAAGTATGAAACTGGAAGTACTTTGTAGGCGTGATAGGAAAGGTTTGCAAGATAATAAAGAGCAAGTAAACATAAACTAGGGGCTGTTTATATAAAGATGCAAGAAAGTAAATATAGCGAGTGTGGAAAAGTGGTGGTAGGAGTGGTGAAATTGCCCCTAAGCAATTGACTATGTTACTAGACCGGTAATCACTATTGCAATTCTATTTGAGGGAGAGGCATAAGCTAACATATCGTCCCTTACTTGGAATTCTATGCACTTATGATTGGAACTCTAGCAAGCATCCGCAAATACTAAAGATTCATTAAGGTAAAACCCAACCATAGTATTAAAGTATCAAGTCCCCTTTTATCCCATACGCAAACAACCTACTTACTCGGGTTTGTGTTTCTGTCACTCACGCAACACACCATAAGCAAATCATAAACATATTCAAAACCCTATAGCGGGAATCCCTCACGCTTGCGCGACATGGAGGGCACCATAGGACAGCACCAATAATAAAACATGCAACTCAAACCGATCATAGCAATTCATCAATCACCGATAGGACAATGGAAATCTACTCAGACATCATAGGATGGCAACAAATCATTGGATAATAATATGAAGCATAAAGCACCATGTTCAAGTAGAGGGTACAGCGGGATGCGGGAGAGTGGACCGCTGAATATAGATGGGGGAAGGTGATGGATATGTTGGTGAAGATGACGGCGGTGTTGGTCAAGATCGCGGTGATGACGATGGCCCCCGCCAGCGCTCCGGCGCCACTGGAACCAAGGGGGAGAGAGGGCCCCTTCTTATTCTTCTTCTTCCTTGACCTCCTCCCTAGATGGGAGAAGGGTTTCCCCTCTGGTCATTGGCTCCCATGGCTTGGGAGGGGCGAGAGCCCCTCCGAGATTGGATCTATCTCTCTGTTTCTGTGTTCTCTGCGTTCCCTCCTTCACCGTTTCCTTTATATCTGGAGATCCGTAACTCCGATTGGGGTGAGTCTTTCGCTCAGATTTTTCTCGTAAAATTAGCTTTCTTGCGCCAAAAGAAGAGCGGCAACCGCCTTACTAGTGGCCCACGAGAGCCCAGGGTGCACCCCAGGGGGGGTGGCGCCCCCCTGTCTCGTGGCCACCTCGGACACTGTTTCGCGTTGATTCCACCTCCCAAAAATAACAAATATTCCAAAATAATTCTCCGTCCATTTTTATCCCGTTTGGATTCCGTTTGATATTGGTTTCTGCCAAACATAAAACATGCAACACACAGGAACTGGCACTGGGCACTGGATCAATATGTTAGTCCCAAAGATAGTATAAAAAGTTTCAAAAAGTATATGAAAGTTGAAGAATATTGGCATGGAATAATCAGAAATTATAGATACGGCGGAGACGTATCAGTAACCCGGCCGAAAGTATAACCCGGCCGGACTTGATGACTCACTGGTAACCCACCCGGAGCTTGGCGATTCACGGGTGACCCGCCCGATCTTGGCAGTTCATTAGTAACTCGGCGGGCGGGTAAAATGGATGACGAGGCCCAAGACCCAGAAGGCCGGTTCACGTTTAATGGTGGGCCGGTTTATGAGGAACGCGTAAGGACTATTCTTCTAGAAAGGAAGCAAGACTAGGACTCCACTTGTAATAGAGTAATCCTAATCCTACTAGGACTAGTCATGTAACCTGCCCCTTCAACATATATAAGGAGGGGCAGGGCTCCCCAAGGAGGAACAAGCAACAAGAAACAATCTCTAGGGCTAGACACAACTAGAGGAGAGCCGGTTTACGATGACTTCTTCATGAGCATAATGAGACCTAGCCACAAACGGCATGTAGGGCTATTGCCGGATGATGTTTCCCGGGGCCCGAAGCTGTCTAAATCTTTGTCTTGTGTGTTGATCCGCCGTGCATCTCTCGATTCCGACCAACCCCTTCAAGCTACCGCATAGATGTGTTGGCCTCACGACTAAGTCCTCACACTAGGACATCTGCCGTGACAAATCCACGACAGTTGGCGCCCACCATGGGGCCTGCGCACAGTGGTGTTGAGTTCTTGGAGGGATCTTTCCTAGGATTATGAGAAGATGGCCACTGTTCAGTTTAAAGAGAATTAGGGTTGAAATATTCGCGTCTGCCGCCGCCATCCGATGATCCGCCGAAACTGACAGCTACTCAATCTATGCGTCACCAAATGATGGGGTTGATGAGATTAAATTTTTTTCTCGGTGGACGCTGTGCACTGCATCTGGCAATCCGACAAGACTTCAAAACCCAGAGAAGGCAAAGACGGCCAATTTCTATAGCACTTACTATTGGTTGGACACACAAGGCGCTAAGACCAAGGAGGACTGGTCCGACGAGAAAACCACCAAAATTGCCAAGTTGACGAGACTGACAAGCAGTCTAATCCAAAACCGGATCGATTTCTTGGGAGGTTGTCGGGCGTTGCTAAGTCTAGTTAGATTTCCATAAACGCTACTACACGGCAGGATTCGGAAGCACGTCACAAGTTTTCCGTCCATAGAAGCCATACATGGCAGGGAAGCTTCAAGTCCCGAGGAGCTCAGGCGTGGTTGGTGTTTTTACTGCTTGTTTTCTAATCCGTAGCTATTACAAGGCCATATTGTTGTCACTTTCCATCAATCCACGTTCTCCAATTTAGTCACACATACATGAAGTTTGGGAGGACGGCAGCCATGTACTATAGGAACGATTTCCAAAGCTCGGGATCACGTGGGAGACCAAAGTACTACTTGACCAAAAGTGAATCGAAGACACAAAGGATTTATATGAGTACTAATTGATGGCTACTAGTAATGTGAAGACCGCGTTGACTGTTGGCAGGAGAGGCACCCTGCACTGAACAAGGAAGCCTCCGCCTCATGCTGTGATGAGAGCTGCCACTACCTCCGCGAACACCGGTGCCCGTACGGCGTGTCAGGCTTATCTCCGTAGCAGGAAAACCAACACGACAGACACATACAGCATGTAGTCCAGTCGTTTCGATTCAGCCTCGGCTACCACCAGCCAGACCACCTTTAAAAAAAAGGGGATTCAACGACTCGGAAGTGGATTCCGATTTCAAGTCATCGTCACTTCATCTGTCTTTGCCTGGCTTCAGCCGCCATGGCCGAGGGTGGTTGCCGTGCTCGCCTCTGATGGATGGCACTGAGGATAAGGCTATATGTCCACGATCAACAGACAAAAAATACCAGGTGTTATTTTTCTGATGTATTTTATAAGTACATGTTAATTCATCCGACAACAATTGCTCTGTCCTGTAATATTTTTACACAGGACAATTTTTATGTCATTCACAGACGCGCGTATCGCGGTCCAGTTTACATCAACGCACCGGCCGACTCGCCCGTCTGCACCACCTTACAACACCACAGACGACTTGCCAGTCCGCCCTGGCCACCGGTTCACGCGTCCGCGCCGGTTTACAACGCGGAGGACAACTTACTCGTCCATACCGGTTTACAGCGCCTCGGCCGACTCATCTGTCTACTCCGCCGTGATTGATTTGAGCGTCACCATGGTGGTTATCAACTCCGCGGCGGATAATTTCCGGCCTAACATATCAGGTGATATCCATCTAGGGCCTATTTTATTAGGCGCATATTATTTTTGTCAAAGAACAATTACTTTGGCAAGTGATATTTTTTGACACAGGACAATTGTTCATTACAAATAAGGCATTATATTACGGGCATGGAGCACGCGCTAGTAACGTTCGGCACTTGCGTTTCATCCGTGTCATGCCACCTGGTGGATGAACGTGAGCAAGTCGCCGTCCCTGTGGCTCGGTTTACATCAGCTTGCCAGGACCGCGCCCGCGATTACCTCGCTCGTCTGTACCGGTTTATGACACTGGTGCCGATTTTCCCCGTTCCCACCAGTTTACAATGTCTCGGCCGATTCATCTATCTGGGTCATCTCTGATGTTGCGGTCGTCTTTGTCGTTCGTCTCTCACGGCCTAGTCTACATCAACACACCAGGCCGCACTTGTCTGCAAGAGCTGTTTATTGGGTATGAGCAAGTCACAGCTTGGGTAGCCCGGTTTTCTTGCAACAAAATGGAGGCAAATTATCATATACTATCAACCGCCGTCTGCATTGGGTGGTTCAATGGGCAGGCGCACAAGTCACCGCCACTACAGTTTGGTTAACTTCTAATCACCAGTTGGAAGGAACCATTGGCCGAGTTGCTGACACGGCTCATACGGGATCGTTTATAACCCGCCGCAGTCACCTCAACCTTCTGTGGATTCACATCATGCTATCAGCGCCAATGATAAACAAGTTATGCCAGTTTATATCACGGTCAATATGGAGAGTCTCAAGCCAACTCCTCGAGTCACCTTTGAGACTCGGGGGCTATGATGGAATGACTCAGCAAATCTTGCCAGTTTTCGCAAATTTAAGAACCCCAAGGACGATGGAGGGAAGGATAACCCGGTCCCGGAGGCTACTGTTATATTCATAAAAATTTAAAGGCCGTCAGAAAATTTCCGGCTTAGAAAGTATATGACATTTACAAAATCCCGGCTCAATGAAGAAGTTCCGGGTCATCAGAAAGGATTCCGGTTTACTATCCGGTTCAAGGGAAGTCAGTCTCACTGAAGCTCTCAAATATCCGGTTTACCGTCTGGTTCAAGGGCAAGATGTCTCCCACAAAGCTTTGAAGCTCTCAATATCCGGTTCAAAATCCCGGTTCAAGAAGAATTTATCTCTTGCAAAAAGTTAAAGGTTGCCGAAGAGGACCTGCTGCCATGATGCTCAGTTCAAACATGGGTATCCTACCTCATTGTCTTATCATATTATTTGGCATGTGGGGGCTTCTGTTCATAAAGCGGAGTCCGGCTTCTGTTCATAGGTATCCCGCCTTATTGGCTTATCGTATTATTGGTTACACGGGGGCTTCAGCTAACAAAGCAGAGTTCTGTCCATGAATCTGGCTATCACGCCTCAACAAATCTTGGGAGCTTCACACCCAAGGGGCCAAAGAGAGTCTTGTTGCTACGCACAGCTCAAACATAGGCACCCATAGAGCACAGCTCACAAAGTTATTTGGGGGCTCTTTGTGCAACGCAACAAAGAGTTTGAAAGGACCCTTGTAATATGCTATCAAGCACGGCTTGGAAGCCTGGTGTATTCACCTAAAACCCCGGGTTAACCTACCTTCATCAAGTAAGCCACTCCTATCCAGGTAATCCTGGCATGACCCGCCGAACATTTGACAAGATAATCTTATATAGACCCTGAACTTATCAAAGTTAAAACGACGATTGGTTAGTTGGAGGCCCATCTTAAAAGGCTTTGTCAAATGGTTTAACTCACTGGCCTGGCAGCCCATGAAAAGCCTCGAATTTGGGCCTGGCAGCCCTTGACAAGCCTCGACTACAAGTTTTATTTGATTTTTGTAGTTTTCTCTCCGTTGATAAGGTTTTGAGTTAAACCGGCGTCTCTTGACCTGGCATGGTTATCAGTCATCAAATTAACCCGGTGTTTGTTAAACCGGCTTGGCTTTCAACTATAAGTTATCAGACCACATTCAATTATAAATCGGTGTTTATTAACCCGGTCTAGCTTTGACTATAAGTCGCCAGGATGATCGTCCGGAGTTTATCATAACCCGGCATGGCTTCATTACAAACCAGCAAAGCATGTGGGAGTTATCAGCACTCCAGATTTGGGTTATCACCCTCACTACAAAAAGTTGGTAAACCAACGATGTGTTTCAATATCACAGGTATGATATATTTCATATTTTATTATCCTTGCAGCCTTGGTTATAAACCCGGGTTATATGTTGGGCATTATGACCCGTCTGGCGATAAACAGCCAGGACACTTTAAACTTGTTGTATGCAGAAACAGGTTGAATAAAGCATAATTATAAATCACCGACATTTGTTAACCCGGCCTGGCTTTGGACTATAAGTCGTCAGTAGATATTTGGATTGCGCCATTGGAATCATGCGCTCATAAATTATTGGATTATATTATTCAAATCTTCAAATAGCCAACATGGCTGCATTTTATTATGGTTATCAATAACCAATATTACGATTAAGGTTTTCAAAGTTGCTTTAGCGCAATGGCTATCATATTACCAATGGATATGAATTATTCTACAATTGAAGGAATAGTCCCGAGTTGCTGCAGGCTTACAACCCGGCACTTGGGGGCTACATTATTTAAGTTAAGATTACATCAAATATGCAAGTCTCATGTCACTGCAAGCAGGCACCATGACACTTGGGGGCTAATGCAAAGTCATTGTTTGCTCACCTTGTTGAAGACTCGACTCATCACATCGTAATGAGCCAGCCCTTGGGGGCTACCAATTGCTCTTGTCAATAATTCACGGTACAAAGCTTTTTATTCATTATATTGAAGGGTCCACTGCTCAGTTGGTAAGGCACAAGGCTCTTAACATTGTGGACGTGGATTCAAGCCCCAAGATGGGGGTTACATCATATGATGTTATTTTCATTGAAGTATATATCAAGTCCCAGCTCAATATTATCTTACTGAGCCGGCCCTTGGGGGCTATACATCATTACACAAAACTACATGATTATATTTACAAAGTCCCTGCTCATTATTGCATAATGACATGGCCCTTGGGGGCTACACTGGTTGCAGTTTTTATGAGCATAAGACAATTTCAAGTCCCAGGTTGCTACAAGCATGACAACCCGACACTTGGGGGCTACATATATGGAGTATTCAGTTTTTTTGCTAGTGACTGAGAGGAACATCATGGATTTCTTCAAAGTGGCAGGAATTATATGGAAACAAGTCTCAAATCATCACTTTGTTCTGTTCAAGACTTGGGGGCTACAGGTATTATATTATTATCGAAGAACTATTTTCAAATTCTCTGGTTTGAGCAAACCAGATTGACCCGGCGTCAGCAATCATTATGACCCTGTGTCTGCAACCCAGCATCATTAACAAACATGAACCGGCATTGGCAACAATCATGAACTGGCGTTGGCAACAATCATGACCCAGAATTATCAGTTTTTATAACCCGACAATGGTGGTAATCATAAACCGGCAAGTTCTACATCTTCAAGCCGGCTGGATACCAGTTGAATATTTCAAGACCAATATTTTTGTCAAGACAGAGCATTGAAGGCCGACTCAAATGGATTCTTTATTTATAAAATATCTGTTGGATTTCGGGATCCGGCAGACCCTCTAGATTCGAACACTGGGGTGCGCGCGGTGATCTCGCCCTCTACCTACCTGCACCTCACCGCCTCGCTAGAATCTAAGCAATCAAAGGAACAACACAAGAAACATAGGGTTTATACTGGTTCAGGCCACCATTGTGGTGTAATACCCTACTCCAGTGTGTGGTGTGGTGGATTGCCTCTTGGGCTGATGATGAATAATTCAAGGAAGAACAACCTCGCGAGGGTCTGTTCTTGGCTGGTGCGGTGAACTGCTAGGGAGAGTTCAGTCGCTTCTCTCTCTCTCTCTGGTTTATCTCCAGCTGATGATTCGATGCCTTCGTTTTTAGATGCCTCTACCCTGGGGGTGTCTTGTCCTATTTATAGGCAAAGGCCCTGGGCCTCTTCCCAAATATTGAGCGGGAAGGGCACCAACAATTGGCCATTTTGAAGGGGAACATCTAGTACACTTATCCTGACTAAAGTTGGTCCTCGCATGTCAAAGGCTCTGACGATGACGCCTGCTTGGGCTCCACAATGACCTCCTTCCTGATGTTGCGACGGTCTTGGTCTTGTTGCACCGAAATGGGTGCCTTTGCTTGATGCTCTCGCCTGCGCTTGCCCCCTTTGCACCAAAGAGGAGAGGAGGACACTTCGCGGGCTGGCGCCCGCCTGGCGCCCTTGGTCGTCATGGCTTGCGTCATGGGCACCTCGTGAGGTACCCCGCCTTGATCTCTCCGCCTCCTCGCGAGCCAGCCTGACGAGGCCGTGCCTGAGGAAGCTCCCTGTCATCCACCCCGTGAGGCTTGGCCCCTCGCGAGGGTCTTGAGCTCGTGCTAATGAGGATGGGCCATGCTGGGCCGCCCCTTGAGCCACGCCGCTGGCCGCAGGCAGGCAAGTCTGGGGATCCCCATTCCCAGAACGCCGACAGTAGCCCCCGGGCCCAAGGCGCGCCCAGACTTGGCTGAGCAGAGAAGCAAAGGGGCAAGTGCGAAGCACCGTGGGCCCTAACAGCATGCGGCCTTGGGCACCGCGTGGCGGTTGATTGGACGTGGGCGGCTCCGCTTCCCCACGATGCCTCGGCAACTACACGAACTGACAAGTCCCTGCATGCAAAAACGGGTCGTGATTACCTGCGATCGTGGAAGCCAATGGTTGGCCTCCTCCGGCTATAAGTACGGAACGGCGTGAGCCATTCCAGTAAATCTTCCTCTGCTACTCCTCCTTTTCTTCATCTTCGCCATTGCTCCGCCTTGCTGCAATGGCTCCGATCCGCCAGTTCTCCGCAGAAGAGAAGGGAAAGGCCCCCCGAGAGGGTCCTGACTCACTTCCGCCAAAGAAGCGGTTGGTCCTCTGCCGCCGAGATGAGGGCGCGCGGCAGGAGGTGTCGAGGCCTTGGTGCGAGCGGCTGCCGCCAGGGTTCCCGCTGCCCTTGTACACCCACCTTGAGGGCCCTGCAGGAGTTGATGTCGAGCGCCACGGATGACGACGCCGTCGGCGCCGGCGGGTCCCGGCGGTGCGCGTTGTCCCTCCTGGAGTTCACGTCGTGGGCTCCTCCCGAGAGTTTGTGCTCCACGCCGCCATGCCTCCTCAATCTTGGATTCGCCTTCCTCCTTCCTTTGCCTTCGAGATTCCGCCAAGGGGGCCTTTCAGGCTCTGGCTGCAGCACGCCGACTGCCAGACTCCTGCGACCGATGCGGATGTCGAGGTCGTCGCTCTAGGTAAGGTCTTCATGACCCGGGGCTGGGGCGAGATCGCCTGGGTCTGCAGGACGAGAGGCGCCCTCGTGATCCACCTTGAGTTTGATGGCGCTTCCATGATGCTCTTCAAGGTCTTCGACGAAGATGGGCGTCAGCTGGAGTGCTGTCCTAGAGGCAGCGGCAGAAGCTCTGGAGCGGCAGGGACCAGGCCTGCCGTCGCACGTTCTTCCAGCAGCTCCTCAGGCGGCAGGGGCGCCGGAGGATCTAGCGACTCTGCCGAGCTCTTCACGACTCCGGAGACGAGCGACGACAGCTATGAGCCCCTGAGCCTGCGCCGCTCTCAGAGCAGGACGGGCTCGTTAGGCCGCCGCCGCCTCTGATCTGGTTGAGGTTGGCGTGGTGCCTGACGGCCCACTGTTGATGATGGTGTCTGCCGCCATGGTTCCTGTAGTTAGGACTCCTTAGAATACGCGTCTTTTGTCCCTGCGAGGAGCCAAGAACACACCCCGTGGGCGCTTGTAAGGTGTCTGTAGCTCCTTTTGTTAATATGATCCTTATCGTGAAGCAGTGTGAGATGCTCGTCTCGCCTTAGCTTAGTTTCTCCTTTCAAACCTCGCGAGGGCTCGATGCTCTGCATCGACAGGTCCCGGTCCCAAGGCAAGCTTCAGCCGTCGCTGGTATGCCAGGTCGCGATGCCGTGGTCAAGGCCAGGAGGTGAGCGGCCCGGGGTCCAGTAAGAGCCCCTGAGTCGCGATGCTCAGGAGGTCCCCTTTAGCGCTCAAGCAGCCATCATTCGGTGAGAAAGGAGTGTGATGTTGCTAACATGGGATTGCATTGGATGCGGGGACGGTGCTGCGATAGCTAGTGTTTCCGGAGGGTGACTTATCTCAAGAGTTAGGAACCGCTTCCTGGTGCGGCGCTAGGTCTGCGTGTTGGCCGGCGAGGGGTTGCCTGGCAAGGTCCCCGCGTGCCTCTTCCCTCTCGCCTTTGCTCCCCTTTCTGCTCTACGTCCTCGGGTCCTGGCCCTCGAGCGGGTCTCAGCCGTCCCTGGTTTGCCAGGTCACGATGCCGTGGACAAAGCCAGGGGTGAGGGCTGGAGAGCTAGTAGGAGCCCTGAGTCGCGATGCTTAGGTACCCCCCCCCCCTTTAACGTGCAAGCGGTTCGCGCGGACGAGAGTGAAGAGGACGCCGTGAGGGCCTCGCTTGGCGCTGCTCCTTGAAGGGATCCTGCAGGCCCACCACAAAAAGAACAAGAGTCTGCTATGACAAGTGGTGGTCAGCCGTTGGTTGCTTTGGAGAGGTGACGAGGCACTAAAGGCCTGACGAGGTGTATCCGGGCACCCGTGAGCCAGCGCGGGACTCACGGGGCCCTACCTCAAGGCGGGTTGCGCCTGGCACTGGGCCTTAACTTGTGATGTGTTCCTGCAAATTTGGTTAGATGCCGACGCTCTACGTCTTCGGGTCTCGGCCCTTGAGAGGGTCTCAGCCTCGCTGGTTTGCTAGGTCGCGATGCCGTGGACAAAGCCAGAGGGTGAGGGCTGGAGAGCCAGTAGGAGCCCTGAGTCGCGATGCTCATGTACCCCCCCCCCCTTTAACGTGCAAGCGGCCGACATGAAGGAAGAAGAGGTGTCGTGGACAGGCATCAAATAACAAGCATGATGGGTCGAATGCATGGCCCGAAAATAAACGCAAGAGGGGTACATGCCGCTGGGTCTGACCCGAGCGACTTGGGGATGATGCAGCCCGAGGGGCGCCCCCAACAAAGTAAGCTAGGAACATAAAGTAAAAAGGGGATACATGCCGCAGGGACGGACCTACGCGGCCTGGGAATAATGCAGCCCTGGGGGCGCTCCCAACTGGAAATGAAACTTGAAAGATGTCACCTGATAGCGATGAAGACGAAGGGGTGTTGAAGTAGCAGACGTCGTGGGCTGCGGATGCCGATCTTCACGAACCCCCAGGCCCAGGAGCCTCGGGAGGTTCCGGAGGCGCTGGTGGCTCCTCGTAGACCATCTCCATCTCCGCCAAGACTGCGGAACGCCTGGCCTACTGAGCCTCCAGGATGCTCCTCATGAGGTGCTGGCGCACAGCAGCCGCGTTCGGCAAGCCGTAGGGCATGCGAATGTAGCTGTGGGGTGGGCCTTCGCAGCGCCCCACGCGTGAGGGCCAGAAGCGCTCCCGAGAGGCGGCTCAGTTGAGCCCTGGGATGTCGATGTAGACGCGCAGCCCACCATCCTTGCCTGGATGGGGAGCTGCGGTAGGTAAGCGGCGGCTGCCACTCATGACTCTTGACTCCTGCAACTCCTGCGTGATCTGACTGACGAACTCCTGAGGGTTTGGCCCTCCTTGCCTTGCTCCTTCCTGAGGGAAACGTGCTTTGAAACATGCCTCCAAGTGGTGCCCAAGCGCCTCCCTCGTGACCTTAGCAAGGTCGGTGGCCCTCCAGGAGGGAGCCCCCGAGCCTTGCTTGAGGAGGGCACCGAGCTTGCCTTCCTATGCGACAGAAGGAGGTGCCCCCTGAGCAGGCGCAGACCCTGAGGGGCCTGCCTCCTGAGGGGTCGGGCCTGGAGATGTCTTCTTCTTCTTGGGAGCGATCTCAGGGAGCCTCCCGCTCCCGCAATCCGGGTCTTCAAGTGATGCGGCCTGAAAATCTCGCTCCAGGGAGCACACTGCGTCTCTTTCTTCACAAGGCACCGTGATTATTCCACCGCTTCCTGGCATCTTGAGGACGTTGTAGCCGTGATGAGTCATGGCCATGAACTTGGCGAGAGCTGGGTACCCGAGGATGGCGTTGTACGGCAGGCGAATGTGTGCGACGTCGAAGTCGATGAGCTCGGTGCGGTAGTTGTTGCGCGCCTCGAAGGTGACAGGGAGGCGGACCTGTCCAATCGGAACCGTGGAGCCATCGGTGACTCCGGAGAAAGGCTTGGTTGGCTGAAGCTGATCATAAGGCACTTGGAGATTGTTGAATGTCTCTACGGACAGGACGTTGAGCCCTGCCCCGCCGTCGATGAGGGTCCTGCTGACTTGCACGTTACTGATGACTGGGGAGCAAAGCATCGGGAGGACTCCGGCTGTGGCCGCGCACTTGAGCTGATCCGCTGAGCTGAACGTGATGGCGCACGCCGACCACCTGAGGGGGCATGTGGCTTCGGGCTTGGGGAGTACTGCGTTCACCTCGCGGGCGAACTGCTTGAAGATGCGTTGAGAGGCTAGGGCTTGAGCTCCTCCCAGGATGCAGGCGATCGCGCGCGGCTCCTGGAAGCCCCCAGCCCCCTCGTCCTGATGATGGTCCTCGTTTCTCCTTGGTTGCGGCGGTAGTGGAGGGAGGCCTGCGTTTCCTTGGGGACGATCCTCGCAAGGTTGATCCCTCCAGTCTCCCTCGCGAGGCTGATCCTGCCAGCGATCCTTGCGAGGTCGGTCGCGCCACCCTTGGTGAGGGCCGCGGTCTTCCCAGCGTCCTGCGTTCCTTCCTCCTCCTCGGCCATAGCCTCGATCGTTGCGGTCGGGGCGTCGGCCGATCCTCCCTTCTCGCACGACTCGGAGATCTTGACATTCGTTGGTGTTGTGGGTGTGGAGGTCGTGGTACACACAGTACCGGCTGCCCTTGAAAGACTCGGGCTGATCTCTGCCCCGCTTGGTGTCTGGTTCTGCCGCGAGCACGGCAGCCCCCTTGTGCTTCACGTCCTTGGCCTTGGATTTCTTCTCTTCTGGGTTTGCGGCTGGCAGCTCGAGGAGGGAAAGGCGCCCTTCCTCAGCCCTGGTGCACTTGGTCGCCAAGTTGAACAGCTCCAAGGAAGTGCATAGATCTTCATGCATCTCCAGCTCCTCCTTCATCTTAACGTCACGCACACCGTTAGAGAAGGCTGAGATGATGGCCTCCTCGGTCACCTTGCAAATCTTGAGGTGTGCGTTGTTGAAGTGCTGGATGTACTTCTGCAGGGTCTCCCCTGGTTGCTGCTTGATGCAGCGTATGTCGCTCATGGTAGGTGGCCGGTCGCGAGTACCTTGGAAGTTGGCGATGAAACGGGTGCGCATCTCGTCCCAGGAGGAGATCGTGCCAGGAGCCAGGTTCAGGAGCCAGGTGCGGGCCCCGTCTTTGAGTGCCATGGGAAACCAGTTTTCCATGACCTTCTCATCCCTGTTGGCGGCTTCGATGCCCAGCTCGTAGAGCTGGAAGAACTCCGCAGGGTCGGCCGTGCCGTCGTAGCAAGGAGGCAGGTCTGGCTTGAACTTGCAGGGCCACGTGACGCTGCGCAGCTCGGTGGTGAAGGCGAGCCAGCCTGTTGTGGCAATGGGAGGCCTTTGGTGACGAGGAGCTTGGTCTTGCGGGCCCCCATGCGTTGCAGCTGGGAGTAGCGCGGGGTCTTGGCATGCTGGAATAGGAGCGTGGTCGCGACGGGCCGGAGCAAGGAGCACTCGGGCAGCTTCTTGGGGGCGAGGGACCTCTTGGCAGCTCCGCTCTTGCTGCGCTGGCGCCGGACGGAGCGGGTTCCGCCCAGGGGCCACGCGCCTTGGGGCCAGGGCGCCTTCTTGAGGGGGAGGCGGCTGAGGCACCCCCGGAGCTTCATTGCCCGCGCAGGGAGGGGCGCGGTGCAGTGAGAAGGACGGCGCGGGAGAGCCCCTGCGGCATGGACGAGCTCGGCGACGCGGTCCAGCCACTCTTCATAGACGTGTCGACTGGGCGGTAGCGCAGGAGCTCGTTTGCCGCGATGAGCGCATCTCGAGCCTCCATGGCCGCGCGCGGTGCGCGGGACGAAGAACCAGCTGGGGTGAGCGAGCGAGTAGCAGTGCGGCCGTCTCGCCACATGGACGGATGCTGGGACGATGCTTGCTGCTTGTTCCCCGCCGGGACGGTGGCGGCGTTAACGGCACGCGGCGGGGAACGGTGGGGGTGCCCGCCGACGGGGGCCGTCTGGGCAACGCGGGAAGCGAGAGCGGCTCGGCGCTCGGCGCGGGCCCGAGGAGCGTCTGACATGGATGCGATGGTCGATGAAGAACAGGGCGGCGGAAGACGGATTCCGGCGCACCCCTACCTGGCGCCAAATGTCGGATTTCGGGTTCCGGCAGACCCTCTAGATTCGAACACTAGGGTGCGCGCGGAGATCTCGCCCTCTACCTACCTGCACCTCACCGCCTCACTAGAATCTAAGCAATCAAAGGAACAACACAAGAAACACAGGGTTTATACTGGTTTAAGCCACCATTGTGGTGTAATACCCTACTCCAGTGTGTGGTGTGGTGGATTGCCTCTTGGGCTGATGATGAATAATACAAGGAAGAACAGCCTCGCGAGGGTCTGTTCTTGGCTGGTGCAATTAACTACTAGGGAGAGTTCAGTCGCTTCTCTCTCTCTCTCTCTCTCTCTCTCTCTGGTTTATCTCCAACTGATGATTCGATGCCTTCGTTTTTAGATGCCTCTACCCTGGGGTGGCTAGTCTTATTTATAGGCAAAGGCCCTGGGCCTCTTCCCAAATATTGAGCGGGAAGGGCGCCAACAATTGGCCATTTTGAATGGGAACATCTAGTACACTTATCCTGACTAAAGTTGGTCCTCGCCTGTTAAAGGCTCTGACGATCACCTCCTTCCTGCCATTGCGACGGTCTTGGTCTTGTTGCACCAAAATGGGTGCCTTTGCTTGATGCTCTCGCCTGCGCTTGCCCCCTTTGCACCAAAGAGGAAAGGAGGACACTTCGCGGGCTGGCGCCCGCCTAGCGCCCGCCTGGCGCCCTTGGTCGTCATGGCTTGCGTCATGGGCACCTCGTGAGGTACCCCGCCTTGATCTCTCCGCCTCCTCGCGAGCCATCCTGACGAGGCTGTGCCTGAGGAAGCTCCCAGTCGTCCACCCCGCGAGGCTTGGCCCCTCGCGAGGGTCTTGAGCTCATGCTGATGAGGATGGGCCGTGCTGGGCCACCCCTTGAGCCACGCCGCTAGCCGCAGGCAGGCAAGTCTGGGGACCACCGTTCCCAGAACACCGACAATATCTTCTGCAAGAAAATTGATTATGAAGATGGTTATTGACTCGGATTTTTCAGAAGGAATAAATGAGAAGGACTTAACGATGATCAAGTGCTGGTTTATAATAATATTTAAACCGGAGCACAACCCGCCAAATTTGTTCTTGTGTTTATGTTGCAGATCAGTTTAACATGGATAAATCCAAATTAAACTGGGGGCTAATGTCGGGGATATACGCCACGGCGTAACCCGGCCGGAAGTATAACCAGGTCGGACTTGACGACTCACTGGTAACCCGGCCGGAGCTTGGCGATTCACGGGTAACCCGCCCGATCTTGGCGGTTCATTAGTAACCTGGTGGGCGGGTCAAATGGATGATGAGGCCCAAGTTCCAGAAGGCTGGTTCACATTTAATGGTGGGCCGGTTTATGAGGAAAGCGTAAGGACTATTCTCCTACAAAGGAAGCAAGACTAGGACTCCGCTTGTAATAGAGTAATCCTAATCCTACTAGGACTAGTCATGTAATCCGCCCCTTCAACATATATAAGGAGGGGCAGGGCTCCCCAAGGAGGGACAGGCAACAAGAAACAATCTCTAAGGCTAGACACAACTAGAGGAGAGCCGGTTTACGGTGACTTCTTCATGAGCATAATGAGGCCTAGCCACGAACAACATGTAGGGCTATTACCGGATGATGTTTCCCGGGGCTCGAAGTTGTTTAAATCTTTGTCTTGTGTGTTGATCCGCCATGCATCTCTCGATTCTGACCAACCCCTTCAAGCTACCGCATAGATGTGTGGGCTTCACGACTAAGTCCTCACACTAGGACATCTGCCGTGACAAATCCAAGACAGGCTCCAAAAAAAACTTTAAGAATTAGCAAATGGGCTGTAAATTATTAGAAATAATGGCAGCTGGGTTGTATGCTGTTTTCCACAGATTTGAGGCTTTCCTAAAAAAAGGTTGACACACAAGTAGTGACTGTTGGATGGCCATCCAACGGCCGTCGTGGTTCTTCAATCTCTCCTCTTCCTGCTCCAGCCGCTCAAACAAGCGCCGGCGGGACTGCCTGCTCCCTCCTCCCCGCGGCCAGCTGTGCTGCTGCGCAGGCCTCACCGCCCCACCGTACTCCCATCGCTGGCCTAGCCATCCCTCTACTCACCCACACCTGCTGTTATTCTCCGGCGACGGCAGGCGAACCAGTAAACCCTCGTACAGTCATACTCCCCTACGCATGGGAAACAACTGCCGACTCTTCCCTGCCTCCGTGTCGTTCCCTTCCTAGGCCTCGCCGTCGTCCACCGCCCTGGTGCTCTCGGCGTGGCCTGGTCAACGTGGTCAACGACCGACATGCATCTGAAGTGGACTATACATGGAGAGGCTGACAGCTGGGTCCACGGCCGCACGCAAGGAAATGCCTCCTTATTACGCGCAAAACAATGATTCCTCCACCTGACATCAGGGACCCACCGAAAGGGCCTCTGTATTTCGTGAAAAAAACATTACCGCCGCTGACAGCTCGGACCCACTAGCTATATCTTCGCACGCAAGGATGTGCCTCCTTATTACGCACAAAAAAATGAATACTCCCCCAGTTAGCTGGGACCCAGTATAGTGGCAGGCTGACTTGTGAGCCTACTAAGTTAACGGGGACGGAGGACTTTGTCAACTTAGTCAATATGCACGATTCTAGCTCTAGTGACCGTACGATGTCCATCCAACGGTCGTAGTGCTTCTTCAACCTCTGGTCTTCTTGCTCCAGCCGCCCAAACCAGCGCCGGTTGTGCCTCGTGCTCCTGCCTCCCATGGTCGGTTGCGATGCAGCGGAGGCCTCACCGCCACCTACTACTCCCACCGCTGGCCAGGCCATCCCTCTACTCACTCACACCCCCTGTTATTCTGCGGCGACAACAGCCTCACACCGCAGTGAACCAGTGAACCCTCGTACTCCTCTACGCGTGGGCATCCACTGCCGTGTCTTCTCCGGCTCTGCATCGTCCCCTTCCTAGGCCTCGCCGTCGTCCACCGCCCTGGTGCTCTCGGCGCGGCGTGGTCAACGTGGTCAAGGAACGGCTTCCATCGAACGCGGACTGTACGTGGAGAGGCTGACAGCTGAGTCCACGACCGCAGCAAGGAAGTGCCTCCTTATTAAGCGCAAAATAATTATTCCTCCACCTGACAGCGGGGACCCACCGGATGGGCCACCATATTTTGCAAAAAAAACATTTCCCCCTAACTGCTGGGACTCACCAGCTACATCTTCGCACGCAAGGAAGTGCCTGACAGTCGGGACCCACCTGGTCGAAGCGTACGTAGCGTTGTCATTCTGGTCGCGAACGTGTACGTACATATATACTGGTCGATGTAGAGGCGCACACGTGTCATAGTAGAGGCGCGCACATGTCGTAGTAGAGGCGTGCACGTAGCATGTACACGTACATACAGCGGCCAATGCGCAAGAAAGAAAATACGGCCACGTATGTGTACATACGGGTGGGGTCTCGAACGCCTACTCGCGCATACGTACGACCAGGGCTCGTGTACATGGCTGGGTCAGAACGGAGAAACAGCGTCGTCGTCGTGTTCATGGGGAGCCAACCGGTTGGGTCAGAACGGAATGTGTTGTCATGTTCATCGGGAGGGCTTGGACGGAACAGGCGATGCAAACGAGGCCTGGCGTATCGCAGAACGGAGGAAACGGCCTTGTGTTCGACCGACCACATTCGAAACGGGATCCTGTTCATCGGAGGGGTGTGGCGTACCGCAAAATGGAGGAAACTGACCTCCTACGGTCGAAACGGGGGTCCTATTGATCGGGAGGGGTGTGGCGTACCGCAAAACGGAGGAAACGGACCTCCTACGGTCGAAACGGGGGTCATGTTGATCGGGAGGGGTGTGGTGTACGGCAAATAGGACGAAACGGACTTGTGTTGGAGCGCTAAGGTCGAAACAGCGGTCCTGTTCATCGGGAGGGGTGTGGCGTACTGCAAAACGGGCTTCCACAGGATACTGTTCATCTCCACTGTCGACCTCCTCCAGCCTTCACGGGCTACCGTCGACCTCCTCCAGCCTCCACGGGCTCCTGTTCATCCGGCCTCCACCGTGTGCTACTCCACCAGCTACTGTTCAACCATCCCTCCATGGGCACCCCTCCACTGTTTACTGTTCATCCAGCCCTCCACACCACGGGGTCCTATTCATCCACCCCTCCACGGGCACCCCTCCACCGTCTACTGTTCATCCAGCCCTCCACACCACGGGGTCCTGTTCATCCAGGGGCAACGCCACCGCTCACTGTTCATCCAACCCCCCTCCCCCTGCAACACTCACTGTTCATCCCAGAGGCAGCATCGATCGGCTTTAGTTAGCAGCAGTAGCAAAAGAATTGCTCGATTGGGTTCAGTTAACAGCCATCGATCGATCGCTCGGGTTCAGTAACACGTAGCCTGCAGTGCAATCGCTCGGGTTCGGTTAGAGCCCAACGCCTCGCTCGGGTTCAGTTAGAGCCAACGCCTCGCACACACGCGCGTACGTGTACGAGAGAAACACGCATCGCTCGGCTCCCGACCTCCCACCATAACCCGGAACTCCCCGAAACTTTCCTCGCCCTCACTTCTACCACGGTTTTTTCCGTCATGGACAGCCCAAAGAATGTCATGCAGCTGCGTCTCCGGCCCGCCCAGGATGAAAAGCCCATTTTCTGTCATGATTTTTTGTCATAGAAGTAGGAGCCCACCACATCTATGATGATACCGGGTTTTGTCACAATTATCGTCATAGAAGTGTCATAGGTATGACAAAAAAATTTTGTTCGGCCCAAAATGTGACGGATGTGTCTTTTTTTTGTAGTGGTACCTGATACCCTCCAGAACACTTCCGGTGTCCGAATACTATCGCCCTATATATCAATCTTTACCTCTCAACCATTTCAAGAATCCTCGTCGTGTCCGTGATCAAATTTGGGACTCCGAACAACATTCAGTCACCAAATCACATAACTCATATAATACAGTATCATCATCGAACGTTAAGCATGCGGACCCTACGGGTTCGAGAACAATGTAGACATGACCGACACACCTCTCCGGTCAATAACCAATAGAGGAACCTGGACGCTCATATTGGCTCCCACGTATTCTATGAAGATCTTTATTGGTCGAACCGTTATGACAACATACGTTATTCCCTTTGTCATTGGTATGTTACTTGCCCGAGATTCGATCATCGGCATCTTCATACCTAGTTCAATCTCGTTACTGGAAAGTCTCTTTACTCATTCCATAATACATCATCCTGCAACTAACTCATTAGTCACTTTGCTTGCAAGGCTTCTTATGATATGTATTACCAAGAGGGCCCAGAGATACCTCTCCGATACTCGGAGTGACTAATCCTAATCTCGATCTATACCAACCCAACAAACACCTTCGGAGATACCTGTAGAGCATCTTTACAATCACCCAGTTACGTGTGACGTTTGATAGCACACAAGGCATTGCTCCGGTATCCGGGAGTTTCATAATATCATAGTCGAAGGAATATGTATTTGACATGAAGAAAGCATTAGCAAAAAATTGACCGATCATAATGCTAAGCAAACAAATGGTTCTTGTCCATCAAATCATTCCCCTAATGATGTGATCCCATTTATCAAATGACAACACATGTCTATGGTTAGGAAACTTAACCATCCTTGATTAACGAGCTAGTCTAGTAGAGGCTTACTAGGGACATGGTGTTTTGTCTATGTATCCACACATATATCAAGTTTCTGGTTAATACAATTATAACATAAATAATAAACATTTATCATGAAACAAGGAAATATAAAATAACAACTTTCTTATTGTCTCTAGGGCATATTTGCTTCAGTCTCCCACTTGCACTAGAGTCAATAATCTAGATTACATTGTAATGATTCTAACACCCATGGAGTCTTGGTGTTGATCATGTTTTGCTCGTGGAAGAGGCTTAGTCAACGGGTCTGCTATATTCAAATCTGTACGTATTTTGCAAATCTCTATGTCTCCCTCCATGACTTGATCACGGATGGAATTGAATCATCTCTTGATGTGTTTGGTTCTTTTGTGAAATCTGGATTCCTTTGCTAAGGCAATTGCTCGAGTATTGTCACCAAAGATTTTCATTGGACCCAATGCACTAGGTATTACACCTAGATCGGATATGAACTCCTTCATTTGCCGCTTCTGAAGCTGCTATGTACTCCCCTTCACACGTAGATCCCGACACGATGCTTTGCTTGGAACTGCACCAACTGACAGCTCCACCATTCAAAATAAATATGTATCCGGTTTGTGACTTAGAGTCATCCGGATCAGTCTCAAAACTAGCATTGATGTAACCATTTACGACGAGCTCTTCATCACCTCCATAAATGATAAACATATCCTTGGTCCTTTTCAGGTACTTCAGGATATTCTTGACCATTGTCCAGTGATCCACTCCTGGATTACTTTGGTACCTCCCTACCAGACTTATGGCAAGGCACACATCAGGTCTGGTACACATCATAGCATACATGATAGAACATATCGATGAGGCATAGGGAATGACTTTCATTTTCTCTCTACCTTCTGCAGTGGTCGGGCATTGAGCTCAACTCAATTTCACACCTTGCAACACAAGCAAGAACCCTTTCTTTGAATAATTTCAACTTCTTCAAAACTTTGTCAAGGTATGTGCTTTGTGAAAGTCTGATATGTCTCCAATGTATCTATAATTTTTGATTGTTCCATGTTGTTATGTTATCATTCTTGGATGTTCTACAATCATTCTATAATCATTTAATATCATTTTTGGCACTAACCTATTGACATAGTGCCCAGTGCCAGTTGATGTTTTCTGCTTGTTTTTTACATCGTAGGAAATCAATACCAAACAGAGTCCAAACACAGCGAAACTTTTTGTGGATTTTTTCTAGACTAGAAGACACTGTTGGGCCAAAGAAGTACCAGAGGGGTGCTCCAAGGGGAGCACAACCCACCAGGGCGCGCCTAGGTGGGTTGTGCCCACATCAGTGGCCTCCCGCACAACCTCTTTGATCTATAAATACCCCAATATTCCAGAAACCCTGGGGGAGTCGACAAAAATCAATTCCAGCCGCCGTAAGTTCCAGAAACACCAGACACCATCATAGAGGGGTTCATCATCCTCATTGGTGCCTCTCCGATGATGCGTGAGTAGTTCATTGTAGACCTATGGGTCCGTAGTTAGTAGCTAGATGGCTTTTTCAATCTCGTCTAATTCTCGATACAATGGTCTCTTGGAGATCCATATGATGTAACTCTTTTTGCGGTGTGTTTGTTGGGATCCGATGAATTTTGAGTTTATGATCAGATCTATGTTTTTATCCATGAAAGTAATTTGAGTCTTCTTTGATCTCTTATATGCATGATTTCTTATAGCCTCGTATTTCTTCTTTGATATTTGGGTTTTGTTTGGCCAACTTGATCTATTTATCTTGCAATAGGAAGAGGTGCTTTGTGATGGGTTTGATCTCACGGTGCTTCATCCCAGTGATAGAAGGGGAACCGACACGTATGTATTGTTGCTATTAAGGATAACAAGATGGGGTCTATTTCTACATAAATATATCTTGTCTACATCATCTCATCGTTCTTATTGCATTACTCCATTTTTCCATGAACTTAATACACTAGCTGCATGCTGGATAGCGGTCGATGTGTGGAGTAATAGTAGTAGATGTAGGCAGGAGTCTGTCTACTAATCTTGGACGTGATGCCTATATAATGATCATTGCATGGATATCGTCATGAGTATTTGAAGTTCTATTAATTGCCCAACATTAATTTTTTTCCCACTGTTTGCTATTTTTCTCGAGAGAAGCCACTAGTGAAACCTACGGCCCCCAGGTCTCTTCTTTAATATATTTGCCTTCGCGATCTATTTTTATTTGCTTTTATTTTCAGATCTATGAAACCAAAAATACAAAAAATACTTTGCCGCACTTTATCTTATTTCCGATCTATTTATCCAATCTATTACAACTTTCTCCCGTCCACTAGCCAATTTCTGGCGCTGTTACCCGAAAGGTGTTGACAACCCCTTTAACATGTCGGGTTGCAAGTATTTGTTATTTGTGTGCAAGAGTTGTTTACTTGTGTTGCATGGTCCTCCGACTGGTTCGATAACCTTGGTCTCATCACTGAGGGAAATACCTACCGTCGTTCTGCTGCATCATCCCTTCCTCTTTGCGGAAATACCGTCGTTTTCCTCTCCCCCACTTCACAAAAATTTGTCGTTTTGTTCACCCTCTTTTTCATTCGCCATTTTCCCGTCAGATCTGTTTTTGAGTACAATCTTGTTCTGTAGTCACCATGACTTAAGAGAACACCAAGTTGTGTGATTTCTCAAATACCAACAACAATGACTTTATTAGCACTCCGATTGCTCATCCTGCCACTAGTGCAGAGTCTTGTGGTATTAATACTACTTTGCTGAAGCTTGTTATGAAAGATCAATTTTCTGGTACTCCTAATGAGGATGTCGCGTCCCATCTTAACACATTCGTGGAATTATGCGATATGCAAAATAAAAAAGATGTGGACAATGATGTTGTGAAGTTGAAATTATTTCTGTTTGCTTTGCGAGATCGCGCAAAAATTTGGTTTTCTTCTTTGCCTCGAAATAGTATCGATTCTTGGGATAAGTGCAAGGATGGTTTTATGACTACGTATTTTTCACCCGCAAAAATCATTTCCCTTAGAACCCAGATCATGAATTTCAAGCAACTTGAACATGAGCATGTTGCACAATCTTGGGAAAGGATGAAATTGATGCTAAGGAATTACCCAACTCATGGGTTAAATCTTAGGATGATTATAATTTTGTTTCTTGTAATTTTTTAGATTCCGGAGTGGGGGGGGGGGGCTTTATGGAAATTACTTTGGGTGAAGGTACTAAATATTATGGCAAATTATTCACAATGGCATACTGAAAGAGCTCCTACTAGTAAAAAAGTCAATTCGGTAGAAGAAATAAATTCTTTGAGTGAAAAAGTTGATGATCTTATGAAGTTGGTTGCCAATAAAAATGATCCTATGATTTTAATGATGTTCCTTTGTCTACTTTGATTGAGAAAAATAGTGGTGCCATAGATGTGAATTTTATCTCATGAAACAATTTCAATAATAACACTTATAGATGTGATTTTAATCCTAGCCTTTTCCTAGTAATTCCTCTAATAATTATGGTAATTCCTATGGTAATCCTTCTTATAATAATAATAGGAACACCTCTGATCTTGAGAATAATATTAAAGAATTTATCAATAATCAAAAAGTTTTCAATGCTACGATAGAGGAAAAGCTGAATAAAGTTGATGATATGTCTAGAACTATTGATAGAATTTCTCATGATGTAGAAACTCTCAAGATGAAAAAATGTGTGCCTAAGATTGAAGAATCTATTAAAGCTCTTTATGTTTCTATGGATGGAAGTAAGAAAAGAACCGTTATGCTTAGAGCTAGAAGAGATTTTTTTAGAAAAAGCATTTTCTAGTGATTGCTTTCATAAAGTGATGAAGATCTTAAAATGATTGGTGTTTCTTCTGTTGATTCTTTGTTTACCAAAATTAAAATTGATGATAAAGGGACTGGAGAAGAGTCAACTTTAGCTAGAAGGCGTCCCGATAATTCGGAGGGGGAAAATCTTGTTGAGAAAATTGATAAAAGTGGGTTTGAAGAGGTCAAAACTTTAACTAGTGATATGCCCACTCTTTTGGATTACAAAGACTTTAATTATGATTGTTGCTCTTTTATTGATTGTATTTCTTTGTTGCAATCCATGATAAATTCACTCCGTGCTTATGAACAAATAAAGCTTTTACTAAACATGTTGTTGATGCTATGATGAAAGCTTTTGAAGAAAAGTTGGAATTAGAAGTTTCAATTCCTAGAAAATTACATGATGAATGGGAACCTACTATCAAACTCAAGATTAAAAATTATGAGTGCTTTGCTTTAAGTCACTTGGGTGTTAGTGTTTCTAATCTTTATGTGATGTTCTTGGTCTCACCAATATTGAAGAATGCTCTTTAAATTTGCACTTGGTTGATTCTACTATTAAAAAGCCTATGGGAAGAATTAAGGATATTCTTATTCTTGCCAATAGGAATTATGTGCCCATATATTTTATTGTTCTTGATAGTGCTTGCAATCCGTCTTGACCAATTATTCTTGGTAGACCATTTTTACGTACTATTGGTGTCGTGATTGATATGAAAGAAGGCAATATTAAATTTCGGTTCCCACTAAGGAAGGATATGGAACACTTACCTAGAACAAGAATTAGGCCACCATATGAATCAATCATGAGGGCATCATATGGATCTAGAAATAAAGATGACAAAACTTCGATCCTTCGCTTTATGTGTAGCTAGGGGCGTAAAATGATAGCGCTCATTGGGAGGCAACCCAACCCGTATCTTTTTTGCTTTTTGGTTTTCTTGATATTTTCAATAAAATACCCAATTATGCCTCTGATTAGATGTGTTTTTGTGGTTTAAATTAGTGTTTGTTCCAAGCAAAGCCTTTGGGATGATTTGGGTGATAGTTGATTTGATCTAGCTGAAAAACAGAAACTTTTGCGCTTAGAAAAAAACATTTTTAATAGAAGAGTGCTTTTGAGTTGATTAATTTTTCAAAAGATTAATACAAAATGCCCACGTTGTCCTAATGTTTCAGAATTTTTGGAGTTATAGAAGTATTAAAAATATCCAGATTGCTACAGACTGTTCTGTTTTTCACAGATTCTGTTTTCTTTTGTGTTGTGTGCTTGTTTTGATGATTCTATGGTTTTATTTGAAGGGTTTTTTCCATAGAAAAGTTGGAATATAGTAGATATAATGCAAGAATAAAATATGAATGGGTTTGCAACTATACTTGTAGTAGTGGTTCGCTTTCTTATACTAACGGATCTCACGAAGGTTTTGTTGAGTTTTGTGTGATTGAAGTTTTCAAGTTTTGGGTGATATTACGATGGATGAAGGACTAAGGATTAACAAAAGGCTAAGCTTGCGGATGCCCGAGGCACCCCAAGGTAATATTCAAAAAGTATCAAGCAACTAAGCTTGGGGATGCCCCCGAGTGGCACCCCCTCTTTCTTCTAACGACCATCGGTATTTTACTTACAGCTATATTTTTATTCGTCACATATTATGAGTTTTGCTTGGAGCGCCTTATATGATATGAGTCTTTGCTTGTACTGCGTCTTATTTTAAGTCTTGAATCCTTGCTGGACACACCTTTTTGAGAGAGCCAAAAATTATGCTATGCTTGCTCTTATGCTTCACTTAAATTTTTAGAGCCTTGGAATTGCTCTAGTGCTTCACTTATATCTTTTTGAGCAGGGTGTGCTTTGTTATTTTGAAGAAATGCTCTCATGCTTCACTTAGATTTATTTCGGAGTTAGTAATTTTTTAAGAAATTCTCTCTTGCTTCACTTATATTATTTTGAGAGAAAGAAATACTATGCTCACGTTCTTCACTTATAATTGTTTGAGCTTATTAAAAGCAACACAAGAAATTAGTCCCAAAGTGATAGATATCCAAGGGGGACATAATAAAAACTTTCATGAAGATCATTGGACAAAATAAGATGTAACGGTTTTGAGCTATGAGGATATGTTATGTGAGTCATGTTGATGAGTAATTATGCTTTAGTACGAATATTAGTGTTAAGGTTTGTGATTCCCTATGCAAGCATGCAAGTCAATAGATTATGCAATGAAATTACGTCCTACTTGTGGTGCCTTATTCGGTGTTAGTTATGCTTAATGCTCGCTTATGAGATTTCTTGTTTCTTGGTTGGACGCTTCTCAATCTTTTTGCTAGCCTTCATTTGCACTAAGTATGATCACTACTTGTGCATCCAAAACCCTTTAAACCAGTTTTGCCATATGAGTCCACTACCTACCTATATGCGGTATTTCCGTGCCGTTCTAAGAAAATTTGTATGTGCCGTCTCTAATTTTCAAAATAAATTTCTCTTTTGTGTGCTCATACCACTCCTGAGGCAGTGAGGGGTGGCCGATATTTTCCATGCTAGATGTGTTATTCTCACTATGAGTGTTTATTAACTTGTCATTGCATGAGAGTCAATGAAGGTATTAGGGATGCCTACTCCCGAAATGAAAAATGAATTTACTTTATGTTTTCAAATAATAAATTCCTTGGAAAGTGTTGGTATGCAGGGCATCTGTGTATATGGTTAGCCATGGAAAGTGAAAGTATGGTGGAAAAAGGAATAAACTTTATGTTCTGTTTGGGAACCACCTATGATATATCTAGCATGGAAAGTGTTGGGAACTCTAAGTCATTTTTGTTGGTGGGAAAAGTATGCCTCCCAAAATGTTTTTATCTCTCAATTTTTGCGTTGAGCTCTAGCACCTCTACAAATCCCTACTTCCCTCCGAGAAGGGCCTCTTTTTCACTTTATGCAATTTTTATTTTTTACTTGAGTCTCCATCTTCTCTGATAAAGCACCAACAAAGGGGCACTATGATCGTACTTGAGCATTGGGTATAGCTAGTATTCGAGTGTGTTTCATGAATGGATCAATGGTTGAGCATAATGGGCTAGGGATAACTTGCTTTAGCATTGATATTTTGAAAGACATGGTTGCTTGTTGATATGCTTGAGTATTAAAGTCTTCATGTCAAAACTAGACTATTTCTTTGAACCATATAGAAGTCCAAATGTCCATGCTACAAAGAAAAGAATATGTGATGAACATGTTAGGCAGCATTCCACATAAAAAATTCTGTTTTTATCATTTACCTACTCGAGGATGAGCAGGAATTAAGCTTGGGGATGCTGATACGTCTCCAATGTATCTTTAATTTTTTATTGTTCCATGTTATATTATCATTCTTGGATGTTTTACAATCATTTTATAATCATTTTATATCATTTTTTGGTACTAACCTATTGACATAGTGCCCAATGACGGTTGTTGTTTTCTTCTTGTTTTTTACATCGCAGGAAATCAATACCGAACGGAGTCCAAACACAGCGAAACTTTTTGTGGATTTTTTTCAGACCAGAAGACACCTGTTGGGCCAAAGAAGTACCAGCGACGTGCTCAAAGGAGAGCACAACCCAGCAGGGCGTGCCTGGGGGCCCAGGCATGCCCAGGTGGGTTGTGCCCACCTCAGTAGCCTCTCGCACCGCCTCTTTGCTCTATAAATACCCCAATATTCCAGAAACCCTAGGGGAGTTGGCGAAAATCAATTCCAGTCGTCGCACGTTCCGGAAACACCAGATCCAATATAGACACCATCATAGAGGGGTTCATCATCCTCATTGGTGCCTCTACGATGATGCTTGAGTAGTTCATTGTAGACCTATGGGTCCATAGTTAGTAGCTAGTTGCCCTCTCTCGTTTGATTCTCAATACAATGGTCTCTTGGAGATCCATAGGATGTAACTCTTTTTGCGGTGTGTTTGTTGGGTCCGATGAACTTTGAGTTTATGATCAGATCTATGTTTTTATCCATGAAAGTTATTTGAGTCTTTTTTGATCTCTTATATGCATGGTTGCTTATAGCCTCGTATTTCTTCTTTGATATTTGGATTTTTTTGGCCAACTTGATCTATTTGTCTTGCAATGGGAAGAGGTGCTTTGTGAAGGGTTTGATCTTACGGTGCTTGATCCCAGTGACAGAAGGGGAACCGACACATATGTATCGTTGCTATTAAGGATGACAAGATGGGGTCTATTTCTACATAAATAGATCTTGTCTACATCATGTCATTGTTCTTATTGCATTACTCCGTTTTTCCATGAACTTAATACACTAGATGCATGCTGGATTGCGGTTGATGTGTGGAGTAATGGTAGTAGATGCAGGCAGGAGTCGGTCTACTAATCTTGGATGTGATGCCTATATAATGATCATTGCCTGGATATCGTCATGAGTATTTGAAGTTCTATCAATTGCCCAACAGTAATTTGTTTTCCCACTGTTTGCTATTTTTCTCGAGAGAAGCCACTAGTGAAACCTACGGCCCCCGGGTCTCTTCTTTAATATATTTGCCTTCGCGATCTATTTTTATTTGCTTTTATTTTCAGATATATAAACCCAAAAATACAAAAATACTTTGCTGCACTTTATATTATTTGTGATCTATTTATCCAATCTATTACAACTTTCTCCCGTCCACTCGCCAATTTCTGGCCCCATTACCCGAAAGGGATTGACAACCCCCTTTAACACATCGGGTTGCGAGTATTTGTTATTTGTGTGCAGGAGATGTTTACGTTGTGTTGTGTGGTCCTCCTACTGGTTCGATAACCTTGGTCTCATCACTGAGGGAAATACCTACCGTTGCTGTGCTGCATCATTCCTTCCTCTTTGGGGAAATACCGATGTAGTTCCAGCAGACATCAAAGTCCTATTAAGCGACTTGATCTATCTCAATAGATTTTGATGCCCAATATATAAGCAGCTTCCCGAGGTCTTTCATTGAAAAACTTTTATTCAAGTATCCTTTTATGCTATCAAGAAATTCTACATCATTTCCAATCAACAATATGGCATCCACATATAATATTAGAAATGCTACAAAGCTCCCACTCACTTTTTTGTAAATACAGGCTTATCTGAAAGTCTGTATAAAACCTTATGCTTTGATCACCTCATCAAACGTATATTCCAACTCCGAGATGCTTGAACCAGTCCATAGATGGATCGCTGGAGCTTGCACACTTTGTTAGCACCTTTAGGATCGATAGAACCTTCTGGTTGCATCATATACAACTCTTCTTTAAGAAATCCATTAAGGAATGCAGTTTTGATGTCCATTTGCCAGATTTCATAATCATAAAATACGGCAATTGCTAACATGATTCGGACAGACTTAAGCATCGCTACAGGTGAGAAGGTCCCATCGTAGTCAACTCCTTGAACTTGTCGAAAACCTTTTGCAACAAGTCTAGCTTTGTAGACAGTAACATTACCGTCAGCGTCAGTCTTCTTCTTGAATATCCATTTATTTTCTATGGTTTGCCGATCATCGGGCAAGTCCACCAAAGTCCACACTTTGTTCTCATACATGGATCCTATCTCAGATTTCATGGCCTCAAGCCAATTATCGGAATCTGGGCTCATCATAGCTTTTTCATGGTTCGTAGGTTCACCATGGTCTACTAACATGACTTCTAGAACAGGATTATCATACCACTCTGGTGTCGATTGTGTTCTGGTTGACCTATGAGGTTCAGTAGTAACTTGATCTGAAGTTTCATGATCATCATCATTAGCTTCCTCTCTAGTTGGTGTAGGCATCACGGGAACAGATTTCTCTGATGAGCTACTTTCTAAATTGAGAGAAGGTACAATTACCTCATCAAGTTCTACTTTCCTCCCACTCACTTATTTCGAGAGAAACTCCTTCTCTAGAAAGGTTCCATCCTTGGCAACAAAGATCTTGCCTTTGGATTTGGCGAAGAAGGTGTACCCAATAGTTTCCTTAGGGTATCCTATGAAGACGCACTTCTCCGATCTGGGTTCGAGCTTATCAGGCTAAAGCCTTTGGACATAAGTGTCGCAACCCCAAACTTTGTGAAATGACAGCTTATGTTTATTGCCAAACCACAGTTCATGCGGTGTTGTCTCAATGGATTTAGACGATGCCCTATTTGACATGAATGCAGTTGTCTCTAATGCATAACCCCAGAACGATGGTAAATTGGTAAGAAACATCATAGATCGCACCATATCTAATAAAGTACGGTTACAACGTACGTACACACCATTACGCTGTGGTGTTCCAGGTGGCGTGAGTTGTGAAACTATTCCACATTGTTTTAAATTAAGGCCAAACTCTTAACTCTAATATTCGCCTCTGTGATCAGATCATAGGAACTTTATTTTCTTGTTATGATGATTCTCCACTTCTCTCTGAAATTCTTTGAACTTTTCAAATGTTTTAGACTTGTGTTTCATTAAGTAGATATACCCATATCTGTTCAAAGCATCTGTGAAGGTTAGAAAATAACAATACCCGCTTCATGCCTTGATACGTCCATTTTGTATCATGTTTTCCTACTGTTATTTATGTTGTTTCATTGTATAATAATGCTTTTTGGAGTAATTCTAATGCCTTTTCTCTCATAATATGCAAGGTATGCACCAAGGGGGAGAATTCTGGCAGCTAGATATCTAGACCTGAAAAAGCTACGTCAGGCTACCTATTCTGCACAACTCCAAATGAGATGAAACTCCCCGAGGATTTTTTATGGAATATTTAAGGAATATTGGAGCAAATAAGTACCAGAGCAAATAAGTACCATAGGAATATTTATGGAATATTTAAGGAATCCTTGGTGGGTGCTGCCCTCCTCGGCCCACCTCCGGTGCCCATCTTCTGGTATATAAGTCATTTTGACCTAGAAAAAATAAAGGGAGGACATTCGGGACGAAGCGTCGCCGCCTCGAGGTGGAACTTGGGCAGGAGCACTTTTGCCCTCCGGCGGAGCAATCCCGCTAGGGGAACTTCCCTCCCGGAGGGGGAAATCATCGTCATCATCATCACCAACAACTCTCCCATCTTGGGGAGGGTTATCTTCATCAACATCTACACAGCACCAACTCCTCTCAAACCCTAGTTCATCTCTTGCGTTCAATCTTTGTATCAAAACTATATATTGGTGCCCATGGGTGACTAGTAGTGTTGATTGTGTCTTGTAGTTGATTACTATATGCTTTATTTGGTGGAAGATTGTATGTTCAGATCCATTATGCTATTCAATACCCCTCTGATCTTGAGCATGTTTATCATTTGTGAGTAGTTACTTTGGTTCTTGAGGTCACGGGAGAAATCATGTTGCAAGTAATCATCTGAACTTGATATGTGTTCGATATTTTGATGGTATGCCATTCTCTTAGTGGTGTCATGTGAACGTCGACTACATGACACTTCACCATATTTGGGCCTAAGGGAATGCATTGTGGAGTAGTTATTAGATGGTGGGTTGCGAGAGTGATAGAAGCTTAAACCCTAGTATATGCACTATTTCATAAGGGACCGATTGGATCCAAAAGTTTAATGCTATGGTTAGAATTTATTATTAATACTTTTATAGTAGTTGTGGATGCTTGCGAGAGGGTTAATCATAAGTAGGAGGTTTGTTAAAGTAAGAACAACACCTAAGCACCGGTCCACCCACATATCAAATTATCAAAGTACCGAACACGAATTAAGCCAACATGATGAAAGTGACTAGATGAAATTCCCGTGTACCCTCAAGAACACTTTTCTCATCATAAGAAACCGTTTTGGCATGTCCTTTGCCTCAAAAGGATTGGGCTACCTTGCTGCACTTTTGTTACTACTATTGTTACTTGCTCATTACAAATTATCTTGCTACCAAACTACTCCACTACTTACAATTTTAGCACTTGCAGACATTACCTTGCGGAAAACCACTTGTCATTTCCTTCTCCTCCTCGTTGGGTTTGACACTCTTACTTATCGAAAAGAGCTAGAATTGACCCCATACACTTGTGCGTCATCATGCCTCAACACTCCTCGGACCGTATACATCGGTATGTATTATTTCCAGTAAGTCATTAGCTCGCTCCATTGTTCCGGAGAAGTGCAAACAACTTCCACATCTTGCACTAGATCAAGGAGCCACAAACTCTCTTGCTGGTAAGACAAGGGACAAGGTAACCTAATGCTTTCATAGACATCATCTTGTGTGTGAGCATCTCTCTATGTCTATGGATATCCTTGTTTGTTCCTTGTGGGACTAACCCGTGTAGGTATTGAAAGTGCAACTCACTCCAATGGATTGCTCCGAATGATCTACATCAACATTGAGCATCCACATCTTCAACACCTACATGAAGTCATTATCGACAAAACCCAAGGTTAGTTCATCCCTCTTAGGGGGGATCTCACATCTAGGGGGAGCTTTACTCTAAGAATTGAGCTAAAGCAACTCTAATGGTGTGAACACAACAATGCTTTATGTAAAAGTGGTAACCCCACTTGTGCTTAAACGATGAGTATAACCTATGATCAAATGTTCTCATTTAACTCCTCAGTCAATATACTCATATATAGATGACCTAGTCATCGCCAATTGCTTGATAGATGCTAGAATTGGTTGTGCATGTTTTGCCACATATTTCATTTGCCATTTTATTGTGTGAGCATGTTGGTTGCATATTTTACTCATTCGAGGACATCCATTTGTTGCTTTGATTGTTTGGCTTTTTCTCTTTTGCCAAATGGATGGACAAGAATGCTTAAGAACCTTCTCTAGCTATCTATGCTTTTCTCGTCTCAAACTCTATTCATGCTAAATCACAAAGTTTGATCAAGTCAGATTCAAACCAATCTGTGTGAGGAGCACTCGGAGTCCCCGATTCGTCATAGACTTGAACTTCCAAAACCTCTTTGTGCATTTCGCTCTGACCGAGAAATCCATTTCGGTCATACCGAGATCACTAAGTTGATCTAGGTTTTCAATCTCGGTGCTACCGATTAGAACCTTTTGGTCACACCGAGTTGCAGTAACTGCTCACAGTTTTGCATCTCGGTGCCACTGAGTTGTTCCACTCGGTCACACCGACAGGGCCAGGTTATATATACCGACTGGTCAAAAATTTGGAAATTTTTCCAAAAACCTTTCGCCCGCGCATGACCTGCTCTGCCTCTTCGGGTCTTCGGATCGTCTTCTCGCCGCCAGCGACCTCCCGCCGCTGGTCTCCGCCGCCGTCAACGGAAATCTGCCCCACCGTTGTCGTTGTAGCAAGTTCACCGCCGAACTAGGGTGCAAACTTGATCTTTGTGCTATTCCTTCACTCCGACTCTTAGAACATTGCTTTGCCATGATTCTTGCCTCGTATGGAATCACTCTATCCACTGAAATCGTCCCGTATTGTCACGCCCAATATGCGACCCTATCCAAAAGGAACTCGAAGGTCCCACCAAGGATAGACCCGCATATTGAAACGCTTTTGCAAGGTGGATATCATTACATCAACATTACATAATAGATGGGGATACATACATAAGGCATACAATGCCACACGAATACAACATCACAATACATAAGAGCATCATCCGACTACGGATGAAACACAAACAGAAACTCAAACAACATCCACCCTGCTAGCCCAGGCTGCCGACCTAGCACCTATCCCCTGATCGAAGAAGCAGAAGAAGAACTCAACGCAAGCAAGCATCGCTCTCGCGTCATGATCATCGCATAACCTATACCTGCAACTGTTGTTGTAGTAATCCCATTACCATGGGTATCAAGACTAGCAAAGCTTAATGGGAAAGGAAGGGGTAAAGTGGTGAGGTTGCAGCAGCGACTAAGCATATATGGTGGCTAACATACCCAAATAAGAGCGAGAAGAGAGCAAAAGGAACGGTCGTGAAGCTAGCAATGATCAAGAAGTGATCCTGAACTCCTACTTACGTCAAACATAACACAGAAACCGTGTTCACTTCCCGGACTCCGCCGAAAAGAGACCATCACGGCTACACACGCGGTTGATGCGTTTTAATTCGGATCTGGTGTCAAGTTATCTACAACCGGACATTAACAAATTCACATCTTCCTATAACTACAGGCATGGCTTTCGAAAGATTATACCCTGCAGGGGTGTCCCAACTTAGCCCATGACAAGCTCTCGCGATCAACGAAGGAATAGACCTTCTCCCAAGAAGACCCGATCAGACTCGGAATCCCGGTTTACAAGACATTTTGACAATGGTAAAACAAGACTAGCAAGACCGCCCGATGCGCCGACAATCCTGATAGGAGCTACACATATCTCGTTCTCAGGGCAACACCGGATGAACACTACGTACAACTAAAACCAGACCTCGAGTTTCCCCAAGGTGGCGCTGCAAGTGGCTCTGGTTCGGACCAACACTTAGACAAGCATTAGCCCGGGGGGCTGTAATAAGATGACCCTTGGGTTAATTACTCCCAAGGGAAATGTAGGTGGTGGTGAGGCAAATGGTAAAACCAATGTTGGGCCTTGCTGGAGGAGTTTTATTCAAAGCGAACTGTCAAGGGGGTCCCATAAATCACCCGACCGCGTAAGGAACGCAAAATCCGGGAACATAACACCGGTATGACGGAAACTAGGGCGGCAAGAGTGGAACAAAACACCAGGCAAAAGGCCGAGCCTTCCACCCTTTACCAAATATATAGATGCATTAATAATACAAGAGATATTGTGATATCCCAACCAAAATCCTGTCCACCATGGAGCAATCTTCAACTTCACCTGCAACTAGCAACGCTATAAGAGGGGCTGAGCAAAGCGGTAACATAGCCAAACAATGGTTTGCTAGGAAGGGTGTCAAAGGTTAGAGGTTCATGGCATTTTGGGAGGCTTGAAGAGCAACAGATAGGTAACGCAGCATAGCGATAGAACGAAGCAACTAGCATAGCAATGATAGTAGTGAGATCCAGGGTAGAGGTCATCTTGCCTGAAATCCCGCAAGGAAGAAGAACGAGTCCATGAAGAAGACGAACGGGAGTAGTCGAACGAATCCTCACAATTGCAACATTACCGGAACTAAGAAGCAACACCGGAAAGAAACAAACAACCAAGTATGATGCATGTCCGTTTTAATGAGGCATGGCATGGCAATTTGCAACAAACAATCCTACAAATTAAGTGGAGCTCAAAATGCAACGAGTTGCATATTGACGAAACACCACATCTGAGTTATTTAGTTCGCTCTCGTTTAGGTACACAACAATATTAACTGTTGTTAAACATGGCAAGAGGTGAAGCAAAAGTAAACTAACTATTTAGGCAAGTTTAAATGAGGCCGGAACAACAAACAACAATTCCGGAAAAACCTCATGTGCAATTTATGAATTTGGTACTGTTCTGCCCTAAACACAATTTTAGAGTTGTTAAACAGTAAAACAAAGTGCACCATGTTAATCTAGGCATTTTTCCACCCCATTTACATATAAAGTTTATTTAATTCCGAGCTACGGTTATTTAGTTATGAAATAAATCATTTTAACATGGCATTTAAGCAAATTAACACAAACAGCATTTTAAACATTTTAAACATGGATGAAAGTGACATATTATGAAACTAGATGAAATTCTAAGCATTTTACATATATAAAACATTTTAATATGAAGCACGGTTCAAGAGTTATTAATGCATGAACATGGAGGGGTAATCTATAAATATGCAAACTCTGGATAATTAGCAAATCGCAGAACGGAAAAAAAACTACTCTAGGCCGAATCTAGCTGGGCCAGCAGTGTACAGGCGAGGGGCGCTGGAGGTGCTCACCCTGGGCCAAGGCCCGGTCGGAGGTGAGGTGAGGCCGGCAGGGGGCGGACGCGGGCCGGCTTGGATCTGGCCCAGGAGGCGAAGGAGCTAGGCAGGCCGGCGTTGGGCTGGTCCTCGAGGAGGCTGGCGCGCTGGGCCGAGGCGCTGGGGCCCACCCGCAAGGGAGGAGGCGCTGTCCTCCCGATCCGATCGGAACGGGTCCATGGTGGCGGCGGCGACCGGTGGAGACTGCAACGGTGAGGCGGCGAGGGGATGCAGGCGAGGAGGGCCTTGCTCTGGTCAGAATGGGGAGATCCGGGGTCGGGGATCCCGGATCCAGCGAAGACCGAGGGTGAGGAGGCCGGCGACGGGGTCAGCGACGGTTAACTCCGGCGATGGGGCCGGTTACCCTGTGCGAGAGAGAGAGAGAGAGAGAGAGACGGGGTCAGAGAGAGAGGAGGAGAGCAGAACGGGAGATGGCGGGGGCGGCGACCTGGGATGGCGGAGAGGGCGGCTCCGACGACGGCTGGAGGAGGCCGGCAGCGGGATCCGCTGGGTTGCCTGCGACGACGGCGGGGGGAAATGCTCGGGCACCGAGCTGGAGGTGCGGGGGAGGCGGGGAGCGAGCGGCGGTGCGGGGTCGGGCCGACCCGGGCCCAGATGGGCTTGCGCGGGCCGTGCACGGGCTCGGGCGGATGGGGGCGCAGGAGAGAGGCGCAGGGGACGCGTGAAAGGCGGGGAGTGGGCGCGGGGGCGGCGCGGCTGACTTGGCGGCGGCGCTGGGTGGTGGCTGGCGGCGGGGGCAGCGCCAAGTGGTGGGCAGGAGGTGGCCGGGCACGGAAAATGAGGCGCCGGCGGCTGGGAGGTTAGGGGAGGATGCTAGGGGTAGGTTTAGCCCAAAAATGGCAAGGGGAGGGGGTTTAAATAGGAAAGGGGGGCTAGGGTTTAGGTTTAGGGGGGTTTCCGGACCCTCGGATCGTGATCTGACAATCGGGAACAGGGGGGGTTAGGAGGGCTAGACGAGCTGTGATGAGAGGCCTCGGGCTGAGAGGAGAGAAGAGAAGAGAGGCCCGGCAACAGTTTCGGAGACCGAAACGTCCGACGATTAAACCGGCAACGGTGCCGCTGCGGATGACGGTAGGGCTACCAAACGAACTCCGAATGCGATGAAACTTGGCAGGCGGTCTGTCTACACTATAATAAGACCGCACGACAAGTTGCAACCCATTCCGAGAACATTTTTATGCCACCTATAAAATAATATTTCGGAGGTGACGCGGGCGCGTGCGAGAGTGTCTGGCTCAGAACGGACAACGGAGAGAACTGGCAGAACCCGAACGAATGCAAGTTTTGAAAAACATGCGGATGAAATGCAGATGATGACATGAGATGAGATGCATAACAAGAACCAAATGCAAAACAACAGACAAAACCCAACCACGGAGGAAATAATAAATCACATAGCCGGAAATGGCAAGAGTCGGAGTTACGAATATGGAAAGTTGTATCCGGGGCGTTACAACACTCCACCACTACGAGAGGATCTTGTCCCGAGATCTAGGATGGCACCGGAGGGAAAATAAAGAGGAAGATAAGAGGTAAACTAAGTTACTTCTTCGACAAATGAGTGAAACCACGAACCTTGAGAGGTTGAACAAATTGAAAGAGAGAATAGAAGGGAGATGAACGAGATTGAAAACACTCCGTTAGAAAAGAGGAACAAGGAACATTACAGGAACTTGAAGGTTGCAAAGACATGAATCAAGAGTTTGTTGGACAAGATAGAATTCGAACCCACTCTGGTTAAAACAAGATGAGAGAGGAAGAATTTGGGCAGCACTCCGGTTGAACATGGAAGGAAAAGAACATGAACTTGAGAAGATGGGAAGATACTTGATGAAATCAACAACACACTGCCTCCGGAACTATTGAAAGAATGGCATAATGGGTAAGAAGGATTTCTGACAGCTCTCCGGTTAAGGAAGGAGGCAAAACTTGATAAGATGAAAAGAACTTGAATGGAGGACGCGACACGCCGGTTAAATGGATAAGCATCAAAAGAACATGACCTTGACAGAATGAGATGATGAGTGAAAAGAGCAACATCACAATGTCTCCGGAAGAAAGAATAGAAGATAGATCATTGGAATAACATAATGAGAAGAAATGCCAACTTCTGCCACAAAAGAACTTGGAATGCACCCTTCCAAGAAGGTTAGAATGGAGTTGTTGGAAAACCAACAACGAAAAGAATAAGCTTGTAGTGGGCTTATGGAAACATCTCAACACTTGAGGTCAAATTCTGCCACTAACGAAAAACAATTGCTTGTTTGAGATCAACGAAGAGATGAAAAACCTCTTTCACTGAGAAGGATAAGGAGAAAGCTTGGATCAATGATAAGCACCACAAATAGCAACATTCCCAATGGAAGGCTTTAGGTGAAATATAACCCAAGATAACTCCAACAAAGAGATTGATGGATTTAAAATACCTCATTCTTGAAAACAATATGAATCATGAACCATGAAGGAAATTGTCAAGAGTGGCATAACACCACCACAAAAGATAAGGAAGAAAGAATTGCACTTCAGAATGCAAGATGAAGAATACTTGAGCTCCTCAAAACAAAACATGTGTTGAGCACCATGTTTATTTTTAGAGTAAAGCTTGGCGGATCATAACTTCGAGAGAAATCTTGAAGAACAATTGAAGAATGAAAAGAATCCTTGACAAACCACCATGTAGAGCCTCCATGAAGAACTCCGGTAATAAAAGGATGATAGAAAGAAAGAGAAGTTGAAAACTCAAGGTGAAGCCTTGCAATGATTTAGATGGAGTTTCGCGATGAGATAATGCGGAAAACTTCAAACTCCGGAAAAGAAAATATGAAGCATCTCGAACCGAAAAATGTGACATGATGATCAACTCTGGAAGAAGAAACTAGATCACTCGGATGAAACAATAATAAGAATTACGGTATGCGTATCCTTCACCAATTTAAATTGATGACAAGCAACGGATTTGGCATACTACTTATTCTCGTAGAAAGGATTAAGAGGGATATAGCGCAAGCTTGTGAAGGTCTTCAAGGAACCACCGGTAGGATTTGGAAACAAGGAATATTTGATATGATAACGGAGGAAGAGAAATCTTGAACAAACCGCTGTAAGAATTGAAAATGAACGAAGTAAAGGGGTGAATCACCAGTAAGAATTCGAGAACGAATGAAGATACTTGAGGGAATTTAGATACATGAGAACGAAGAGATCATGAACTGATTAGAGGATATTTGCACGAAGCACCGATAAAATTTGGAGAAGAGGGCTGAAAGCTAGAATGAATAATTATGAGGTGATGGGCTGAAAAGACTCCTGAATTGTTGTGGATGGCTGAAAAAAATTTCTCACAATCGAAAACAATTATGAGAGGATGCATCAAGATAGAACCATGAATCTTGAAGAGAATGGAGCAAGATTTAAGAGAAACTCTTCTTCGGTCTTCACATGTTGAGAATGATGATGAGAACCACCATGACAATTGTTGAGGCACTCCGGAATAAAAATTGGAAAGGTTGAGCCAACGATGAAAAGAATTTGAAAGATCTTGAAGAAAGACATCTGACTGATGAAAATTCATTCTTACATCAAACTCGAAAAGAATTAGGAATGGCTCCGGAATAATTAGAAGAGTCAGGTAAGATCCTGGGAAAAGACCTGTGGGTTAGGGCCCACTAAAAATAAAACACTGTTGGAAATGATTACTTGAAAGGGAAATTGCACCGGTTGAATTAAATGACTTGAATGAGATAATGATCTCCAAATAGATTGAACGGATTAAGAATGGAAACACAAATCTTCTAAGATATCTTCAGCACTCCAGGACAAATGAATAGCGAGAAATGAAAGATTAAGAGGTGCACCGGTATGAAAAAGCATTTGACACGAGGAAAAGAATATGATCAACACTGAAAGCTTGGAATTAATCCACCAGAGAAGAAACAACAATGAAGGACGATGAACTTAAAACTGTTGAGCATCTTCTTGGGAAATCACTGGATAAGAACATTGACAAGAAAAGAATGGAGAAACTTCACATGAATAAATGGATACTTGATTAACATATATGAGTCCTTGAAGAAAAAGGGTGGGAGGGCGGGAAAACAAAGACAACTTGGGATGGATGAAACAAACACCGGTGAGAAAACTTAGAGTTGATCTTGCGGGTGTTGAAAATGATCGGATCCACTTGAAGAGAAGCACGCCGGTTGGAAAAGAATTAACATGACAACCTCAATGATCAAGAAGGATTAGCACTCCCATAGAAATATGAGAACACCATTTAGGAAAGGTATGGATTCAACATTTGACTTCGAAGCAACTCGAATACCACAAATAAAACAATACAAAGGATTTGGCTTGCGGAATAAGCCGGAACAAATACATATGATAGAGACTTACCCAATCCCATATCATGCATCTGTCGGAAAGATATTCTAGGAGCTACTTGAATTCCCACCTATAAAACTCCCGAAACTTTCTGGTTATGCAATCTGGTGTTGGGGATACAGGGGAAGCAATATATCTCACCCAAACTAACAATTCCTACATCCAGTTGTATCCATCCGTCAACACATAACCAAGAAAACTTCGGAAATCGTGTACCTCAACCTTCGAAAAGCATCCGTTATATGAGTTATGGCAATACTCCCGAACTCCCCAGTACTGGGTGACATCGAGTTTATCTCACCAACAACTGCATAAAAGAGATTTTCAATGTCGACAAAACTCAGGTATTACAGAACTGCAACGATAAAATTGTGACGACAACACCTCGGAGCTCAACTCCTCGGGTCAAAGCCACATAATAGACAGGAGGCACCAAGAACAATGTTCTCGTCACAAAACCATCGGAACGATTCCAAGATACCCGTGTGATCCTAAAAAAAATTAGTGAAATTTGAGGAGAGGAAAGACAAAACATCTACGTCAGGAGACCTCACCAGAGCGACGAAGGGGCTGAGGAGTAAAAAGAATCCTACTCTCCGATATATATAATCCTAAGATTCAAAATAGTTTTCTTCTAGACTCAACAACGGCCAACAATCAAGGGGGCTCCTATGGTCAGTCGAGGCTCTGATACCAACTTGTCACGCCCAATATGCGACCCTATCCAAAAGGAACTCGAAGGTCCCACCAAGGATAGACCCGCATATTGAAACGCTTTTGCAAGGTGGATATCATTACATCAACATTACATAATAGATGGGGCTACATACATAAGGCATACAATGCCACACGAATACAACATCACAATACATAAGAGCATCATCCGACTACGGATGAAACACTAACAGAAACTCAAACGACATCCACCCTGCTAGCCTAGGCTGCTGACCTGGAACCTATCCCCTGATCGAAGAAGCAGAAGAAGAACTCAATGCAAGCAAGCATCGCTCTCGCGTCATGATCATCGCATAACCTGTACCTGCAACTGTTGTTGTAGTAATCTGTGAGCCACGAGGTCTCAGCAATCCCATTACCATGGGTATCAAGACTAGCAAAGCTTAATGGGAAAGGAAGGGGTAAAGTGGTGAGGTTGCAGCAGCGACTAAGCATATATGGTGGCTAAAATACGCAAATAAGAGCGAGAAGAGAGCAAAAGGAATGGTCGTGAAGCTAGCAATGATCAAGAAGTGATCCTGAACTCCTACTTACGTCAAACATAACACAGAAACCGTGTTCACTTCCCGGACTCCGCCGAAAAGAGACCATCACGGCTACACACGCGGTTGATGCATTTTAATTCGGATCTGGTGTCAAGTTATCTACAACCGGACATTAACAAATTCCCATCTGCCTATAACCACAGGCACGGCTGTCGAAAGATTATACCCTACAGGGGTGTCCCAACTTAGCCCATGACAAGCTCTCGCGATCAACGAAGGAATAGACCTTCTCCCAGGAAGACCCGTTCAGACTCGGAATCCCGGTTTACAAGACATTTCGACAATGGTAAAACAAGACTAGCAAGACCGCCCGATGCGCCGACAATCCCGATAGGAGCTGCACATATCTCGTTCTCAGGGCAACACCGGATGAAAACTACGTACAACTAAAACCAGACCTCGAGTTTCCCTGAGGTGGCGCTGCAAGTGGCTCTAGTTCGGACCAACACTTAGACAAGCATTGGCCCGGGGGGCTGTAATAAAGATGACCCTTGGGTTAATTACTCCCAAGGGAAATGTAGGTGGTGGTGAGGCAAATGGTAAAACCAATGTTGGGCCTTCCTGGAGGAGTTTTATTCAAAGCGAACTGTCAAGGGGGTCCCATAAATCACCCGACCGCGTAAGGAACGCAAAATCCGGGAACATAACACCGGTATGACGGAAACTAGGGCGGCAAGAGTGGAACAAAACACCAGGCAAAAGGCCGAGCCTTCCACCCTTTACCAAATATATAGATGCATTAATAATACAAGAGATATTGTGATATCCCAACCAAAATCCTGTCCACCATGGACCAAGCTTCAACTTTACCTACAACTAGCAATGCTATAAGAGGGGCTGAGCAAAGCGGTAACATAGCCAAACAATGGTTTGCTAGGAAGGGTGTCAAAGGTTAGAGGTTCATGGCATTTTGGGAGGCTTGAAGAGCAACAGATAGGTAACGCAGCATAGCGATAGAACGAAGCAACTAGCATAGCAATGATAGTAGTGAGATCCAGGGTAGCGGTCATCTTGGCTGAAATCCCGCAAGTAAGAAGAACGAGTCCATGAAGAAGACGAACGGGAGTAGTCGAACGAATCCTCACAATCGCAACATTACCGGAACTAAGAAGCAACACCGGAAATAAACAAACAACATGGTAAACGCGCAATCATAAACATGGCATGATGCTCCACCAAGTATGATGCATGTCCGTTTTAATGAGGCATGGCATGGCAATTTGCAACAAACAATCCTACAAATTAAGTGGAGCTCAAAATGCAACGAGTTGCATATTGACGAAACACCACATCTGAGTTATTTAGTTCGCTCTCGTTTAGGTACACAACAATATTAAATGTTGTTAAACATGTCAAGAGGTGAAGCAAAGTAAACTAACTATTTAGGCAAGTTTAAATGAGGCCGGAACAACAAACAACAATTCCGGAAAAACCTCATGTGCAATTTATGAATTTGGTACTGTTCTGCCCTAAACACAATTTTAGAGTTGTTAAACAGTAAAACAAAGTGCACCATGTTAATCTAGGCATTTTTCCACCCCATTTACATATAAAGTTTATTTAATTCCGAGCTACGGTTATTTAGTTATGAAATAAATCATTTTAACATGGCATTTAAGCAAATTAACACAAACAGCATTTTAAACATTTTAAACATGGATGAAAGTGACATATTATGAAACTAGATGAAATTCTAAGCATTTTACATATATAAAACATTTTAATATGAAGCACGGTTCAAGAGTTATTAATGCATGAACATGGAGGGGTAATCTATAAATATGCAAACTCTGGATAATTAGCAAATCGCAGAACGGAAAAAAAACTACTCTGGGCCGAATCTGGCTGGGCCAGCAGTGTACAGGCGAGGGGCGCTGGAGGTGCTCACCCTGGGCCAAGGCCCGGTCGGAGGTGAGGTGAGGCCGGCAGGGGGCGGACGCGGGCCGTCTTGGATCTGGCCCAGGAGGCGAAGGAGCTGGGCAGGCCGGCGCTGGGCTGGTCCTCGAGGAGGCCGGCACGCTGGGCCGGGGCGCTGGGGCCCACGCACAAGGGAGGAGGCGCTGTCCTCCCGATCCGATCGGAACGGGTCCATGGTGGCGGCGGCGACCGGTGGAGACTGCAACGGTGAGGCGGCGAGGGGATGCAGGCGAGGAGGGCCTTGCTCTGGCCGGAATGGGGAGATCCGGGGTCGGGGATCCCGGATCCGGCGAAGACCGAGGGCGAGGAGGCCGGCGACGGGGTCAGCGACGGTTAACTCCGGCGATGGGGCCGGTTACCCTGTGCGAGAGAGAGAGTGACGGGGTCAGAGAGAGGAGGAGAGCAGAACGGGAGATGGCGGGGGCGGCGACCTGGGACGGTGGAGAGGGCGGCTCCGGCGACGGCTGGAGGAGGCCGGCAGCGGGATCTGCTGGGTTGCCGGCGACGACGGCGGGGGGAAACGCTCGGGCACCAAGCTGGAGGTGCGGGGCGAGGCGGGGAGCGAGCGGCGGCACGGGGTCGGGCCGACCCGGGCCCAGATGGGCTTGCGGGCTACGCGAGGGCTCGGGCGGATGGGGGCGCAGGAGGGAGGCGTAGGGGACGCGTGGAAGGCGGGGAGTGGGCGCGGGGGCGGCGCGACTGACTTGGCGGCGGCGCTGGGTGGTGGCTGGCGGCGAGGGCAACGCCAAGTGGCGGGCAGGAGGTGGTCGGGCATGGAAAATGAGGCGCCGGCGGCTGGGAGGTTAGGGGAGGATGCTAGGGGTAGGTTTAGCCCAAAAATGGCAAGGGGAGGGGGTTTAAATAGGAAAGGGGAGCTAGGGTTTAGGTTTAGGGGGGTTTCCGGACCCTCGGATCGTGATCTGACGATCAGGAACGGAGGGGGGGTTAGGAGGGCTAGACGAGCTGTGATGAGAGGCCTCGGGCTGAGAGGAGAGAAGAGAAGAGAGGCCCGGCAACAGTTTCGGAGACCGAAACGTCCGACGATTAAACCGGCAACGGTGCCGCTACGGATGACGGTAGGGCTACCAAACGAACTCCGAATGCGATGAAACTTGGCAGGCGGTCTGTCTACACTATAATAAGACCGCACGACAAGTTGCAACCCATTCCGAGAACATTTTTATGCCACTTATAAAATAATATTTCGGAGGTGCCGCGGGCGCGTGCGAGAGTGTCTGGCTCAGAACGGACAACGGAGAGAACCGGCAGAACCCGAACGAATGCAAGTTTTGAAAAACATGCGGATGAAATGCAGATGATGACATGAGATGAGATGCATAACAAGAACCAAATGCAAAACAACAGACAAAACCCAACTACGGAGGAAATAATAAATCACATAGCCGGAAATGGCAAGAGTCGGAGTTATGAATATGGAAAGTTGTATCCGGGGCGTTACACGTAGATTAGATTTGATTTGGAAATTTAGTGTTAGGTCTCTGCCAATCTCATCTTTGATCGGCCGAGTTGTAGAAATCAGTCTCATCGATTTGGCTTAGGCCATTGCACCTGTGTTTTTTGGTCTGACCGAAAATTGCAAATCGGTGTGACCGAGTTTGATTCTCTATGAAACCTTAGCAGTCTCGGTGCCACCAAATTGTGACTCGGTCTGACCGAGTTCACTTGTTTAGGTTCCAAAAGCTGCTTCGGTATCACCAGTTTACAAATCGATAGCTCCGAAATGCTTTCTGTGGAGAACTAAAACTAAGTTTTTAAGCCATCTGTTTTGCAAAAATTCTGCACTTTGTGATGCTCATCTACTCTACCTCATCTATATCCGTTCACTGGGTCTGCTGTCGGTCAGTTTGCTGAAGATGTCTAATCAAAATGATAATTAGAACAAGTCAGAGTAATAGGTTCAGATAAGTGAGGGCACTAGTCCCTCTAGCAGCTCTAATGAGGGTAGCAGAAGCACACCCAATAACTTGCCAAAGGTAGCCACCAGGATAAGAAAGAAGAGAACATCTAGATGAGAGGATGAAGACAATGTTGCTGTTGAGGATGGGGCCACCTCAAAGAAAAAGGTGCTGAAAAAGGAGTATGGCACAGCTGCTGCAACAAAGCCTGGAATGAAAACTAAGGCTCCAGCAAAAAGAGTGCCAATGTCAAAAGCCAGAGCCTCAACTGCTGATGCTTCTAAGTCAATAATGGTGTTCACTCTTGAACCCAAAGAAACTGGTGAAGGCAAGAAGAGGAAAGAAAGGGTCAAGAAGACCATTGCCAGAGTTATTGGCAAGCCCTCCATGAGGAGAGATTCTGATGGGGAACATGAAGAGGAAGAGGATGTTGCTCCAGCACCCAAAGCTCAGAAGCTGATGGGAGATGCTATAAAGTTAGGGGCTGCTCCATCAAAGCCCAAGTCTGCTCCCAAAGCTCCAGCTCAGAAGTCTGCTCCAAAGAGAAGCACAAGAAACATCCCAGCTGCAGAGAAGAACAAGGCCCCAGTGCCTGAAGCTGCTGAAGAAGAAGATGATTCACTTGTTTTGAGGAAGCAAAAGCCAAAGATCCCTGAGCATAATGATGCACATCCAATTGCAGAGGACATGAGGATTAGGAAGGATGCAAGACTAAGATTGAGGAGACAATCTGATCCATATGCTGTCAGGAGAAGGACAGCTGTTGACTAGAGATTTCACACAAAGGAGCAACAAGATTTTTATGAGACAATTTTGCTTGACAAGAAGCCCATTGTGTGTGACATGAGATGGATCAACTGGGAGTACATCAAGAAAAATAAAGGTCACTATCCAGGAGTATATGACAGCTTCAAAGCATGTGGAGTTGACGAATTTGTTGCCCAGAATCTCACCAAGTGGAATAATGAGCTCATCATGCAGTTTTACTCCACATCTCACTTCTACCCAGATGGGAAGATCATCTGGATGTCTGAAGGTACTAGGTACCAATCCACTGTTGAAGAATGGGCTCAACTGATCAATGCCCTAAAAGAAAATGAAGATGACTTGGATGTTTATGCTGAGAATAAGAAGGATCACAACTCAATGGCCAGCATGTAAGAGAGATCCCAGATGATGCATTGGAAACTCATAAGTTTGGATCTGTCCACTACTTATTGTTAGGTTTGCCTACCATAAACTGGATCCTAAGGCACACTTTGATACCCAAGTCAGGTGATCACAAGATGATCAGAGGACACTCCATCAACTTGCTACATATATTTGATGTTCCTCAAAAGTTCAAGGTGATGAGCCTGATTGTGGAAACAATCAACAGGACTGCAGCTGATCAGAAGAGATCTTGTGGGTATGCCCCACATATTCAGGAGCTCATTAACTCCAAGATGGGCACATGCACATATTTGTTAGACAAGGAGCACTTACCCCTCAAGCCAGACTTTGAGGACAACACAGTTGTTATGAATGAAGAAGATCCATCATCTGTGCAAGCACATGAGAAGGGAGAGAAGGCAAGGCAGAGAAAGCTGCAAAGATGCCAACTGTTGAAGAAGCATCTCAGGTGTTCTTGAAGAGCAAGCAAGACCAGCTTGGATATCTGATTTCCTCCACCTTGAGGATTGAGAAGGGCTTGGCCACCCTGACTGGAAACCAGGAGAGTTTGGAGAGGATCATTGAACAAAAATTCTATGATCTTGATGTCAAGGTCACTGAGATCCAGTCTGCAGTTGAGCAACTTCAGGAGGATATGGAGGAGAAGAAGGGAAAGTCTACTACAGATGCTTTTGCTAGAGTGCCCAGAGGACAGAGATCTGCTGCAGTGCCTATTCCAGACATGGGAGCTACTTCATCTGCACCAGCAGCTACAGCTTCAGTGCCACCAGCTCTAGCAGCAACTCCACCAGCTCCAACTACATCAACAAACGCTTTCGTCCTTGGAGTCATCTCTATGACACCTCATGAAGACCAAGCCTGAGAGTCGTTTAGCACTATACAACTTTCAAGCTTTTTGGTAACTTGTTGCCAAAGGGGGAGAAAATGTATAGATCATAGGCTTCGAGAGAGAGTGTTGCTTTTTATCTCTCTTGTTTTGGTTGAACTTCTTGTTTATGTGCTTGTGAGCTACTTGTTTACTTGTTCGATCATGTGTTTGATCGTATGCTACACTTAATGCTTGTTGGATGATATTACCTCTTATAAGCTTATATGATCATTCACTTGCTTGGTGATGAGTGCATGCTTTTAACTTCTATCATTTTGAGAGCTCCACCAAGATGTATGTGACATGGAAGAGTGACCCATGATCCTAACACATTGTGCATTTCCAGTCCAAAGCAAATTTTAAATAATGCACAAATTTAGGGGGAGCTCTTGCTTATCACATACTTCTCAAAGCGACGATGTTTTTCAATCTTATTATTATTTGTCGAAACTTTGATCTATATGTTGTCATCAATTACCAAAAAGGGGGAGATTGAAAGTGCAACTATCCCTGGGTGGTTTTGGTAATTCCTAACAACATATAGCTCATTGAGCTAATGCTATTTCAAGATAAATATTTCAGGAAAGCTCAATGTTTGGCATGGCATGGATGAGAAACATGGACCCCTCAAAATGCTAAGGACAAAAGGATTGGCTCAACTTCAAAGCACAAGACTCTACATTTTACTTTTAGTGATCCAAGATCACATTGAGTCCATAGGAAAAGCCAATACTATCAAGAGGGGATGAGGTGTTGCTTAATGCGTTTCTTGCTCAAGAGTGCTTAGTGATATGCTCCAAAAACCCTCAACTACTTTCTCACATCCACATATGTCCCAAACCAAAAGTCAAACTCGTCCATACCGAAACTTTCTATCCAGCGCCACCGAGTTCAGATGACATAGCAACTGCCAGAAACCCTAGTCTTTCCGGTGTCACCGATAGGGATCTCGGTCTCACCGAGATGGGATTGTAATCTCTCTGTTTCCCTTCATAACATTTCAGTCCAACCGAGATGAGCGATCGGTCCCACCGAGATTGCAATGCAAACTCTCTGTTTCCCTTTCGTAACGTTTCGGTCCAACCGAGATGAGCGAATCGGTCCCACCGAGTTTGCCTGACCAACTCTCTGGTTAGCTTATTACCAAAATCGGTCTCACCGAGTTTGTGTAATCGGACTCACCGAGATTACGTTATGCCCTAACCCTAATGATATTGGTCCCACCGAGTTGACATGCCGGTCCCACCGAAATTCCTAACGGTCACATTATGAACTAAATCAGTCTGACCGAGTTTCACGATTCGGTCCCACCGAGTTTGGTAAATTGTGTGTAATGGTTAGATTTTGTGTGGAGGCTATATATACCCCTCCACCCACTCTTCATTCATGGAGAGAGCCATCAGAACATGCCTACACTTCCAACATACATTTTCTGAGAGAGAACCACCTACACTTGTGTTGAGATCAAGATATACCATTCCTACCACATAAATCTTGATCTCTAGCCTTCCCCAGGTTGCTTTCCACTCAAATCCTCTTTCCACCAAATCCAAATCCTGTGAGAGAGAGTTGAGTGTTTGGGAGACTATCATTTGAAGCGCAAGAGCAAAGAGTTCATCATCAACACACCATTTGTTACTTCTTGGAGAGTGGTGTCTCCTAGATTGGATAGGTGTCACTTGGGAGCCTCCGTCAGGATTGTGGAGTTGAACCAAGGAGTTTGTAAGGGCAAGGAGATCGCCTACTTCGTGAAGATCTACCCTAGTGAGGCAAGTCCTTCGTGGGCGACGGCCATGGTGGGATAGACAAGGTTGCTTCTTCGTGGACCCTTTGTGGGTGGAGCCCTCCGTGGACTCGCGCAGCCGTTACCCTTCGTGGGTTGAAGTCTCCGTCAACAAGGATGTACGATAGCACCACCTATCGGAACCACGACAAAAACATCCGTGTCTCCAATTGCATTTGCCTCCTCAAACTCCTCCCCTTTACCTTCATATGCAATTGTTTTACATTCCGCTGCTATACTCTTAGAATTGCATGTGTAGGTTGATTGCTTGACTTGTGCTAAGTTGCTAAAATCTGCCAAGAACTAAAATTGGGAAAAGGCTAGATTTTTATTTGGTCAAGTAGTCTAATCACTCCCCCCCCCTCTAGACATACTTTCGATCCTACAATGTTGCACTATCATTATCAACTTTGCATCTTTTGGCATCAATATTATGAATATATGTATCACCACAATCGAGATTCAACACAAATAGACCACTCTTCAAGGGTGCATGAACATAAAAGATATTACTGATATAAATAGAACAACCATTATTATCTGATTTAAATGAATAACTGTCTCACACTAAACAATATCCATATAATGTTCATGCTCAACATTGGCGCCAAATAACAATTATTCAGGTCTAAAACTAATCCCGAAGGTAGATGTAGAGGTAGTGTGCCGACAGCGATCACATCGACGTTGGAACCATTCTAACGCGCATCGTCACCTCATCCTTAGCCAATCTTCAGTTAATCCGTAGCTCCTGTTTCGAGTTACAAATATGAGCAACTGAACCAGTATCAAATACCCAGGTGCTACTACGAGCATTAGTAAGGTACACATCAATAACATTTATATCAAATATACCATTGTTCACTTTGCCATCCTTCTTAACCGCCAAATACTTGGGGCAGTTCCGCTTCCAGTGACCAGCCCCTTTGCAGTAGAAGCACTCTATGTCAGGCTTAGGTCCAGCTTTGGGCTTCTTCCCGGGAGTGGCAACTTGCTTGCCATTCTTCTTGAAGTTCCCATTCTTTCACTTGCCCTTTTTCTTGAAACTAGTGGTCTTGTTAACCATCAAAACTTGATGCTCCTTCTTGATTTCTACCTCTGCAGCTTTGAGCATTGCGAAGAGCTCGGGAATTGTTTTCTCTATCCCTTGCATATTATAGTTGATCACAAAGCCCTTGTAGCTTGGTGGAAGTGATTGGAGAACTCTGTCAATAACACTATCATCTGGAAGATTAACTCCCAGCTGAGCCAAGTGATTATGATATCCAGACATTCTAAGTATGTGTTCACTGACAGAACTATTCTCCTCCATCTTGCAGCTATAGAACTTGTTGGAGACTTCATATCTCTCAGCTCGGGCATTGGCTTGACATATTAACTTCAACTCTTGGAACTTCTCATATGCTCCATGACGTTCAAAACGTCTTTGAAGTCTCAATTCTAAGCCGTAAAGCATGGCACGCTGATCTATCGAGTAGTCATCAGACCGAGCTTGCCATACGTTCAAAACATCGCCATCTGCTCCTACAGCAGGACTTTCACCTAGCGGTGCATCAAGGACATAATTCTTCTGTGCAGCAATGAGGATAATCCTCAATTTACGGACCCAGTCTGTGTAGTTGCTACCATCATCTTTCAACTTACCTTTCTCTAGGAATGTACTAAAATTCAAGGGAACGGTAGCACGGGTCATTGATCTACAACATAGACATGCAAATACTATCAAGACTAAGTTCAATTGATCAAATTACTTAAGAACTCCCACTTAGATAGACATCCCTCAAGTCATCTAAATGATACGTGATCCAAATCAACTAAACCATGTCTGGTCATCACGTGATATGGAGTAGTCATCAATGGTGAAATCTCTATGTTGATTATGTCTACTATATGATTCACGTTCGACCTTTCAGTCTCTAGTGTTTCGAGGCCATGTTTGTACATGCGAGGCTCGTCAAGTTTAACCCAACTATTCCGCATGTCCAAAACTGTCTTGCACCCGTTGTATGTGAACGTAGAGCCTATGACACCTGATCATCACGTGGTGTCTCAGCACAACGAACTGCCGCAACGGTGCATACTCAGGGAGAACACTTATACCTTGAAATTTTAGTTAAGGGATCATCTTATAATGCTACTGTCGTACTAAGCAAAATAAGATGCGTACAAGATAAACATCACATGCAATCAAAATATGTGACATGATATGGCCATCATCATCCTGTGCTTTTGATCTCCATCTCCAAAGCATCATCATGATCTCCATTATCACAGGCTCGACACCTTGATCTCCATCATTGCATCATGGTCGTCTCGCTAACTATTGCTTCTACAACTATCGCTGTCGCATAGTGACAAAGTAAAGCAATTACATGGCGTTTGCATTTCATACAATAAAGAGACAACCATAAGGCTCCTGCCGATTGCCAATAACTTTTACAAAACATGTTCATCTTATACAATAACGTATATCACATCATGTCTTGACCATATCACATCACAACATGCCTTGAAAAACAAGTTAGACGTCCTCTACTTTGTAGTTGCAAGTTTTACGTGGCTGCTACGGGCTTCTAGCAAGAACCGTTCTCACCTATGGCACAAAAACCACAATGGTGATTTATCAAGTTTGCTGCTTTAACCTTCAACAAGGACCGGCTATAGTCAAGTTCGATTAAACTAAAGTACACCCGCGAGCCACCTTTATGCAAATCTAGTTGCATGTCTATCGGTGGAACCGGTCTCATGAACGTGGTCATGTAAGGTTGGTACGGGCCGCTTCATCCAACAATACTGCTGAATCAAAATATGACATTGGTGGTAAGAAGTATGACGATCACCACCCACAACTCTTTTTGTTCTACTCGTGCATATCATCTACGCATAGACCTGGCTCGGATGCCACTATTGGGGAAGGCAGCATGCAATTTCAAAAAAATCCTACGCTCACGCAAGATCTATTTAGGAGATGCATAGCAACGAGAGGGGAGAGTGTGTCTACGTACCCTCATAGATCGTAAGCAGAAGCATTTGACAACGCGGTTGATGTAGTCGAACTTCTTCTAGCTCTGACTGATCAAGTACCAAACATACGACACCTTCGAGTTCTGCACATGTTCAGCTCGATGACGCCCCTTACCCTCTTGATCCAGCAAGATGTCGAGGAAGTAGATGAGTTCCGTCAGCACGATGGCATGGTGACAGTGATGGTGAAGTGATCCTCGCAGAGTTTCGCCTAAGCACCGCAAGAATATGGCCGGGGGTGTAAACTGTGGAGGGGGGCGCCGCACACGGCTAACAATTGATGTTTTGTGTTCTAGGCGCCCCTCCCCATGTATATATAGGTGGGGGAGAGGGGAGGTAGCCAGCGGCGTCCCAGGTAGGCCGAATCCTACTTGGGGTCTCTCCCCAATTCGCCCCCCCCCTCCTTTCCATGTTTGCCGGAGAGGAAGGAAAGAGGAGGGAGGAGGGAAGGAAGGGGGAGGCCGAATCCCCCCTTTCCTTTTCCCTTCCCCTCTTTCCTTCTCCTCCTGGTTCGGCCCATACGGGGGGCGCACCAGCCCCTGGTGGCTGGTGTGTTTCCCCTCTTGGCCCAATAGGCCCATATCTTTTGTCGGGGGTGCCCGGGTGACCCGATACGTACCCGATACCCTCCAGAACACTTCTGTTGTCCGAATACTGTTGTCCTATATATCAATCTTTACCTCTCGACCATTTCAAGACTCCTCATCATGTCCGTGATCTCATCCGGGACCTTGAACAAAATTCAATCACCAAATCACATAACTCATATAAAACAATATCGTCATCGAACGTTAAGCGTGCGGACCCTACGGGTTCGAGAACTATGTAGACATGACCGAGACACCTCTCCGATCAATAACCAATAGAGGAACCTGGATGCTCATATTGGCTCCCATGTATTCTATGAAGATCTCCGGTCAATAACCAATAGAGGAACTATGTTGCAAGCTTATGATGTGTATTACCGAGAGGGCCCAGAGGTACCTCTCTGATACTCGGAGTGACAAATCCTAATCTCGATCTATGCCAACTCAACAAACACCTTCAGAGATACCTTTAGAGCATCTTTATGATCACCCAGTTACGTTGTGATGTTTGATAGCACACAAGGTATTCCTACGGTATCCCAGAGTTGCATAATCTCATGGTCGAAAAATGTGTATTTGACATGAAGAAAGCAATAGCAATAAAATTGAACGATCATTATGCTAAGCTAACGGATGGGTATTGTCCACCACATCATTCTCCTAATGATGTGATCCTATTATAAAATGACAACTCATGTCCATGGTTAGGAAACCTTAACCATCTTTGATCAACGAGCTAGTCTAGTAGAGGCTTACTAGGGACACGGTATTTGTTTATGTATTCACACATGTATTTAAGTTTCCAATCAATACAATTCTTGCATGAATAATAAGCCTTTATCATGAATAATTAAATATAAAATAACAACTTTATTATTGCCTCTAGGGCATATTTCCTTTGGGAACAACTAAGGAGCAAGTCCGATCAAGGGAGGAAAGCATACAAGTCAGAGAAGAAATGGAGCAACAGAAGACTTGCTCGGATCATCCGGACCATCAGTCAGACGATCTGGACCAAGCCCAGACTATAGGGATCCCCTCCCGGACGATCTGGCTTGCACGCACGATGACTACAGCAGCCCTCCAAACGAAGCCGGATCATTTGGACAATGTCCCGGATCATCCGGACGACCGACACTCGGATCATCCGGACCCTCACCCAGATCATCCGGACTCCACCTACGTGTGTGACTTGGGCCAAAGCCCATGTACCTCTTCCACCCCTAGACTATGTATACTCCTCCTCCTCCTCCTATGTTTTAGGGTTAGCATTGTGATAGCTGATTTTGGAGATAGATCCTTGCTCATCTAGTTGTACCCCTACTCCATTGGAAACCAAGGCCTCCTAGGAGAAGATCCCCCAAGTGGATTCAAGATCCCCTCTTGTGGGAAAAAACCCTAATGGATTCAAGACCTCCTTCATGGAGATGAACTAGTTACCTTTGTATCCCTCTTTGTTGGATTTGGAACTTTTTCTCCCTCTTTGTGTACTTGGATCTAGCACATGTGTAATCGAATCTTATTCATTTGAGTGTTTCCTCTCTTTGTGTTCGTCATGTTCTTCGGGAATCCCCCTCCATATCATGAAACATCAGTCCCTAGGGCTCCTTCCTACATCACCTTGGCATCAAAGCCATGGTTGATCACGAACTTGGAGTCCCTACCCCTGTTTTCTAGCCTAATTTTGTTTAGTTTTGTCCAATTTTGAAAATCTCCAAAAAAATAGTCATAATAATTTTTTTGTGATTTGTTGGTTTGATGAAGTTTTGTTGAATTTGATCTATCGATTTGTTGTGTTTCGAGTGGATCTAGCTTGCCCACAATTCTCCCCAATTTCCACCCATGAAATCTTCTCAATTTTCACCACGAAATCATCAGTTTCCGCCCAAAATTGTGTCCCCAAGAGGAAATCTTGAGCAGTATGACCTGCCTGGATCATCCGAACATGCTCACGGATCATCAGGACATCTTCTGGATCAACTGGACCCTCTCCCAGACGTCTGGCTAGCCCACGCACCCAAAAAATGGAACCAGAGTTGACGAACCTGGATCATACGGACGTACTCTCGGATCATCCGGACACTGCCCGGATCAGCTGGACCTACTCCCCGATGTATAGGTAACCCTGAAACTGAAGCGGGTGAAATTTTGTTTTGCCCATAACTAATTCATCTGGAGTCTGTTTTTGACTTTCTAGCTCGTTTTGTAGCTATTGACATCCTCCATCCCACAAAAATACTACCAACATCATTTGAATCCATACATTTTTTGGAACTTTGGCATCTTTGCTTAGGCCCTCCACCATATCACCTGCAATAGCACCATAGCCTTCCGCAACCTAACCCATTTTGATTCCCATTGCATTTTTGGTTGTTTGAGTTGTGATTTGAGTCTCCTAAGGTGTTTCGGATACTTAGGGATAGTTGCTTCTTCATCAACCACCACCACTTCTGCATTGCCAATTTCAAAACCACCACCGCATTCCACTACCACCATTTGACATTTGAGAATTTGAGTTCGTGATTTTTTTTCGTTTCCTATGGTGTTTCGGCTAATTAGGAATGGTTCAACATTGAGAATGCCCACCACTCATCATCGCCACGAGGTCATCATCGACATTAACCACTTCATCTTTTTGACACCATCAACCGTATGCAAGGACGGTAACCTCGACGACACCATTGTATATTCCCTTGCCATTGCATTGTTAACCCCCAAGCCCATTTTGTGTCACTTGCCTATCGAGACTAGCCATTGAGTATTGTCGGCAACGTTACTTGTGTACTTTAGTGATCATCGATCCCCCACCGTCCAATGCATACATACCATATCATTTTGGCATCCTTGTCTTGGTATCGTCATATCATCTCTTGTGTCACAAGATTGTTCCTGCATATACACAATTGCTATCTTGGTTTCTCATAGTGGCCACAAAAAAGAGAATAAGCTTTTAAGCAAAGAGAAAACAAAGAGCTTGTAAGCAATATCCATAGCATTGCCACACTGTATATCATACTACCATATTGATCATCTTGGATCATCGTGTGTGAAACACCGGGGATCATACATACGTATCATACTTGGGATACACGTCCTTGTGTTTTGCCCCATAGGTTTTGTGCACAAATTTTGTATCCGCCTATTGAGCAATCATGCTAGCGTCTCTCTAGAGTTGTGGAACAAGAGCATTTTTCATGGATTCCACATTTTGAGCTCATTCCTTGGTTGCACGACCCCATTTATCTATCTGCGTGTGTGTTTTCATGTACTATTCATTGCTATTGGTCTACTTGTTTCACTTGCGAATTTGTGAATCTCTTTCAACATTTTTGACTCTTGCTAACAATTGCATCATTTTTTTGCCACTATCCTCACCAAGATCCACCAAAAGCTTTACTTGTGTAGGTGTGAGAATTGAGAACATCCGGTACCAATTGTGCTATTTCCATAATACATTATTGAGTGACCATTGGTCCATCTTCAACATTGGATAAGGTACATTGGTCTAGTTCTACCATTTATCCCACTCACATTTGCTCGACTCTTGTGATGGATAGGCAAAGCATTTCATCTCCGGTATTCCACTACAATGATGGTGCGAACAACTACATCATCAAAACTCCACTCTTTCGACTACAACGAGAAATGCAAGGCATCGAGCGAATCGCCATCGACATTTGCCAAAATGAAGCAAGGAAAAGGGACTACATCGACAAACACATGGATCAAGTATGAGCCATGGTGGCCAACTACAAGTCTACTTCCCCTTCGTCGTCTTCAAGGCGGTGACGCTTAGGTAGCAAATCTTCAAAGCGTTCATCCAAGGCAAGCGCAATTCGACCACGTCCTCATCTTTGAGATGACGAGCACCATCGCATACAAGGTCAAGAGCAACAACGACACCATCAAGATGAAGATGCTCGGCACGCGCAACACTATAAGTCCCAACAAGCTCTACATCAAGCTACGACCAACCTTCATGAGCACAAGAGAGGACCACGAGACAAGCACCACCAAGAGGAAGCTACGGCTACCACCTCCACTTCAGCATCTCCGCCAAGTGTTATCAAGGCATCTTCGCCTTTGAATGCATGGCATCTTCGCCTACTTCCCTTGAGTATGCGTACATCAACATCATGAAGTCCAAGGCGACCACCTACAAGTGAGGGCGACACGTACATCTTCAGAACCCCTTAAGGAAGATGGCCGAGCATGGGAATTTACCTTTGATCATGGAGACGAGCTCCGAGGTGCCACATCATATGGGCCTCCTACAACAAGATGGCGACAAGACAGTCGAGCAAGGGCCACCCCCTTCGACCACGGAGGTGATCACGAGCCTCTTCAATAACATGAAGACGCTGCACCAATGGGACTCATACTCTGAGTCAAGCTACGAGACCGCACATGAGACATCTCTTTGGATTCGGAGGAGAGTGATGATTTTCCACTTCCTACGACATTCATCTTTGGAGGTGTTATGGATGACGAGGTTGAGCATGGGATTATGCCTTCAACCAAGACGGCGATAGAAGTTGAGCATGGAGATATTTGCACCTACATCTCTTCGACATCTACATATGATGAGATGCCCCAATTCCCATGTGAGGAGAGCCACCCCACCATGAGTGATATGAGTGACTCCACCATATGTGATATTGAGTGCATTTCCTATGAGAGGATGAGTGTGACCACCACTAGCCCCATACACGAGAGCATGCCACATATCCTATGTGAGGTTGAGAGCCATTTGAGTGAATCCACAATCATATGAGTGGGAGTATATTACCAGGAGTGAATGATTCACAACACTTAGTGAGTGAGGTAGTTGATAGGGCACGTGAGACCACTATGATTTCTAACGACTTAACCTCTACTCAAAGTGTGTTTTCCTTTTTGGTGCTAGATCTCCTACAAAACGAAACGCCAATCCTCGATGAGTCCATATCTTCAATGGGCAAACCCATGGCCATGATGGACGATGATGCACCCCCACATGGTGCCATCAAGTTGATGAAGCTATTGACCAAGTGTCAATTTTTGCAACCTCACCTACAACACATGAGCAGAGCTCTAAAGGTAGCATAGGTGATGGTAATTCACTTGTCCCACTAGTGGACTATCTTGCAAATGATTGCTTGCATGATGTTGATCACCTTATGGATTCATCGCATACCATGTCCTGTTTCGATATGCCACCCATTTATGATGAATATGAACATGAGCATGTTGAATTTCCTAGTTGTGATGCTATGCTCCATAGGATATCATGTGAAAATTATATCAGTCACATCATGTTTGACAATCCATTAAACTTGTCATATACTATGAGTGAGATCTCCCATATTTCTTCATTACAATCTCAACATAGTAACTATGCATGCCCCATTAAAATAAACCCCATTTGCAGTTATGGCATAGATGATGAGATGATGGTTATTGGTATTTGTTTCTCTTGTGATGATATTGCTATGCTCGCTTTGCAAAATGTGTACAATTCATTCCATATGCCATTCCATGAAAATTATTGTGTATCACATGATTCCATACATTGTGTGCATCATCCCATAAATAAAATTGCTACACATGAAGTGATGCATTCCAAACACCATGCCATGAGAATGATTATAGATTGCATGAATGCATCCATTGTGTGCACCATATGCATACCATTCATGACAATGCTCGAGATATCACTCGTGATGCATTACACAATTTGAGTCTTCATTATGCTATACATACCAATAAACCTTTCATGATGGATGACATGTTTCTATATCATGCATCTCATTTATTTGAGCATTGGATATTTTGTGCTAACCAACACATGCATGTGCGCATCATAATGGATGATGTGTACATATATCACGCACACACAATTTTTCCTTTGCCTTTGTTTTGTATAGGTACTTATGCAAACTCGTCAACCTTGCAATCCCCTGAGTTGAGGAAACGAGCCCTTGAGAGCAATGACGCTTTGGGATCCCGTGGATTGTCCCTACCACCATTCCCTTCGCGCAAAGACTACACGCATTACTTTTACTTGCCTCTCACACGGCTTTGGGATATTTACCACTTGTTACCTCATGCCCATTATAACGTGTTCACTTTGCATGTTACGCCTTTTTCTATGTCGTTGCCATGCAATTGTCACCCTTGCTTGCATTTACCCATGATTCACCATTATACTACTTCTATGTGTATTTGCATGCTTGGTGGAGATACTTGTTGCTTTTGCCATGTTCTATAAATGCTCCACTCTATTGTTGCTTCTTGTGTTGGGAGAGTCATGATGTTCAATTGCTACCCCCATAAGACTTCTTGCCAAAACCATGATGATACCTTACTCATATCTTGTTTTCATGCTTGAGATATGTGATGGGCATTATGTATGCTCGCTATTTGCACACATGACATGATTTCCATGATTACCTCTAGTATGCTGCATCTTCGCACTACTATCTTGCATGACTTGTTTACTATGATCACTTGCCTTGTCACATCACCCATGATACATAATTACTCATTGCATTGGATTGATGACATATATTTTCATGCCTCTCACATGATTTATCTTGATCATTGTCACTTGTTTCCAATAGTTGCATCTCTCATATTCCCTTGTAGTGAGTACAACCATGCTACGCTTATTGATTTTGGAAACTTGGACATCTTACTTGTGAAGCATGCTTGTTTGATTGCGCTCAATGTATTTGGTTGTGCTAGCATCTTATGCCTACATACCATGCCCTGCACCCTTGTCCTTTCTTATGATAAGAATGATGAAAACACTTGTTGGGTATTCCACCACATGAATGATAGGTTTTGCTTTCACGCTAACCTCATTTGTTTTTTCGAGTGTTTGTCATGTTCTTTTGTTTTGAAGGAATCACAAGGCATTGCCATCATGATACATATTGGTTACGTGAAGGCGTACGTGATGTGCAACTCCAACATCTTCAGGAAAATTCATAAGGTGAACTCCTTCCCTTTGAGCCATCCTCACATTCACATATTGTATGGGTCATTCTTTCATTGTTGTCTCCTTCTTCTTGTCTACATGATACATATATTGGATGGAGGACCGACATTGGAAATGGACCCATTGGCCCTTCAAGTTGAAGAGTGCTCGGACTTAGTGGATGCACCACCGAACCACCACTTATGCCACGACATCAAGCTATGGTACAAAAACACCCATAAAAAATTGCATCTTATGCATGGGTTGACTCACATTATGATTGCCTTGTTGCATCTTGTATTTCTATGTCATCCATGATATATGAGCTTGTGCACTTCCTAAGCAAATTTGTTGTGATCTTCCTTGTTGGCATATTCATACATAATGGTCACATTGCCCATCATCAATTACATGATAACATTATCACATTGAGCACCCATTGCCATGTTCGTGCACTTATAAACCGTCTCTCTATGACATCATTTTGCACAATGGTAGAATTTGTAATTTTGTGCACCATAACAATTGCCACACCCTTGTGTGCACAATGAATGAATTTGTTCTCATGAATGCTTTGCATATCATTCTATATCATCTTGATAAGCTTCATGTACCTTGTCATGAACAATCTTGTCGCATGGACTCATACTTACTTGATAGACACCTTATGTGCGCTATGTATTTCCAAGTGTCCCTTGTGTTTGCTTGTTTTGCATGTATACCATCCCGGCGACATCTTGAAGTACTTTGATTGTGCCATGACACACAAGTCCGTCCACGCCTACCGTTTACATGGTGATGAGGTTCACGATCCGACAGTGGATCTTTCCCAGGGGGGAGATGATGCAGAGCATCCTATGGTCATCCCATGTACACTACGACTACTCCCCAAACCCTAAGAGGACATACAATGAGACTTCGAGCATACATCATTGGACACAAGGTTAAATCGCTCCTCTCCGAACCGTCACTCTCCACATGCGAGACATGGCTACTACCTCAAATGTATGTGCTATGGATGACCAGGAACCAAGAGGAAGACCATAGAACAGCTAAGGAGCAAGTCTGGTCGAGGGAGGAAAGCATGTGCGAAGTCGGAGAAGAAATGGAGCAAGACATGACTTGCCCGGATCATCCGGACCACCAGCCGGACGATTTGGAACAAGCTCGGACTATCCGCCCCCCTCCCGGACGATCCAGCTTGTGCGCACGATGACTACAATAGCCCTCCGGACGAAGCCGAATCATCCGGACAACCGACACCCGGATCATCCAGACCCTGCCTGCGTGTGTGACTTGGGCCGAAACCCATGTACCTCTTCCACCCCTAGACTATATATACTCCTCCTCCTTCTATGTTTTAGGGTTAGCATTGTGATAGCTCATTTTGGAGATAGAGCCTTGCTCATCCACTTGTACCCCTACTCCATTGGAGACCAAGGCCTCCTAGGAGAAGATACCCCAAGTGGATTCAAGACCCCCTCTTGAGGGAAGATCCTCCTAGTGGATTCAAGACCTCCATCATGGAGATGAACTAGTTACCTTTGTATCCCCTTTTGTTGGATTTGGACCTTTGTTTCCCTCTTTGTGTACTTGGATCCAGCACATGTGTAATCGAATCTTGTTGATTCGAGTGTTTCCTCTCTTTGTGTACATCATGTTCATCGTGTTCTTCGGGAATCCCCATCCAAATAATGAAAGATCGGCCCATAGGGTTCCGCCCTACATCAAATGTGCTTGAAGAGGCGGGGCGGGGAGGGGGAGGAGCAGCGGTGGATGTCTGTGGGCGATGCTCCGGTGGTATGTACGATGTCTCCGCTTTTTTTTTCGATTGCTGCTGCTATCTCACCGAATTATATGTGGTGTTAGCTTTGTTCTTGGATTTTAAGTGATACGAGTGATAAATTCACACAACATCATGGCAAACTATAAACCCTATAAAAGTTACACGACTAGTCCATGGAAATTTGATTTAAAGCACATTTCTATCTTTTTGTGTAAAATGGGTGGACCGATCTCATGGCAACTTTAGGTGTAATTTCGTTCTCTACATCTTCCCATGACAAATTTGCCATTTTCATTTTTATGTTTTCTTGGTGATTTGGATTAGTTACTATGGGAATCAATGGAGTTCACCCATCATCATGGAAAATTTACAAAGCTTCTAAGTAGTTGCACGGCAAATTCATGAAAAAAAATTATATATGAGACATGTCAATTTTGTGTACATCAATGGGCTGATCACAAAGCCTTTTTAGGTCTAATTCGTGTTTTCTTGTTTTTTACAATGGCAAATTTGCCATTGTTTCAAGGAATAAGCAAATTCGTTATTAGATTACAAAGCTATGATGTGTTTTTGGCACAACAACAAGTACCGGCGTGGTAAATTTTGGACCATGGGCACATGGCAAATGTACATTTGCTCTTCTCTAAAACATGGCAAATTGTGAAAGTTTCTAAAGCATGGCAATCTTGCCATCCTTCAAATTTATGTGTCTAAATTCTTTATAGATTCTATATGGCAAGTTTAACTCAAGTATCATGTCTAGTTTTTCCCATGTTTTTAGACATTTCTAAAATTTCCATGACAAAATGATCACTAAAACATGGCAAATATAGTTATCAAATCATGGTAAATTTAGTTCTCGGATCATGGCAAATTCATTGCCTTCTTGCCGTGGCAACTTTTGATTTTTAAAATTGCCGCTGTAATTTTTTAAATTGTCAAAAAACAACACAAAATGGCAAATATTGCCATGACAAGTTTTCACCATTATTAACATGGCGAATTTACCTAAATCCCCATGGTTTTTTTTAACATTTATTGCCATGGCAAGTTTTACTATATATTTGCCATGTCAAGTTTACCTTTGATTAACATGGCAAATTTACCTAAATCCCCATGGCAATATCCCTATTTAAGAGATAATTAATTCTTTGCCCTTAGTTCTGTCCCCCTCGGCAGGTTTACCCCTAGTTTCTGAAAACCCTCGTTCCTACCCAAACCACTTTGCTCGTCTTATGCTTTTGCCCTTTGACCGTTTGATCACTTTGAAAAAATCGTAACAAATTCGTACTAACTCCGAAAAATGTGAATAAGATACCAAAATGTTTATAAAAACATCACCTATATGTGCATGTCATTTGCATTCATGACAAATGTGTTAGAAGGTCCCCATCTCAGATTGAGCTCCTATGATCTCGGCATGAACAGTAAAATAAAGAAAATTTGGTGGCAAACAATGATCAATGTTTTGAGTTCTTGCCAAGTTTAGTAAAGGAATGACATTTGTGGAAGTTGTGGTGATAAAAAAATTGATGCTCCAAAACAAAAGCGTTTTGGAGTGCTAACTTTCTTTTTTGGCCAGGATTTTCATGAATGTCATTCACTGATGAAAGTTGGCAAGCACTCAAAATAATGGCCAATGATTGCCACAAAAAAATTAAGATTTTTTGAATTGTTTTTCATTTTTTTTTCTTCAGATTTTACTGTTCGTGTTGAGATCATATGGGTTCAAACTGAGATGGGGACTTCCCAACACTTTTTTCATGAGTGCAAATCACATGCACATATAGGTGATGTTTTTCTTAAGATTTTGATATCTTATTCACATTTTTCTGAGATAGTATGAATTTGTTACGATTTTTTCAAAGTGTCGGTCAAACGGTCAAAGGGCAAAAGCATAAGATGAGCAAAGTGGTTTGGTCAGGAATGAGGGTTTTCGGAAACTAGGGGTAAACGTGTCGAGTGTGACCCAACTAGGGGCATAAAATCAATTATCCCAATATTTAACTTTTCTTGCCATGGAAGTTTTACTATTTATTTGACTTTTACTAACACGAGAAATTTACCTAAATCCCCATGGCAATATTGAACTTTTATTGCCATGGTAAGTTTAACTATTTATTTGCCATGACTAATATACCTTCATTAAAACGGAAATTTTATTTTTACTTTTTTATTTGCCGATGGCAAATTGACCCTTATTAACATGGCAATTTAACCTAAATCCCCATGGTAATATTTAACTTTTATTGCCATGGCAAGTTTTCCTTTTATTTGCCATGGAAAATTTACCCTTTATTAACATGGCAAATTTACCTAAATTCCCATGACAATTTTAAACTTTCATGCCCATGGCAAGATTTGCTATTTATTTGAACTTTATTAACATGGAAGATTTTACCTTTTTTCATGTTAAATATATGCACATTTTAATATGATTTTGGTTATGGCGTTTTTCTTTGTTCATTTTTTGTTTTTTTTTGTTTTTTTGTGTTTTTTCACACACAACAATTTCACATACATTACATGTAACTTTAAGTAAAAATACTATGACATTTTTGCTATGAATTTTCCATTTGCAAATTATTTTGTGTTGTATGATGGAAATTGCCATGTACTTTTTTCTTTTTTCCAAGGTTTATTTCCCTGGAGTTAAATCTGGAATTTTCTTTTGGCCCATCATTTTTTGCTGGCCTTCTTTTTGTGTTTTCTATTAGCGATAAGTTTGTTAACCTGGCATGGTTCGCGCTGGATGGATTGATGTAGTGGACGAAACCGTTTGGTCCCTCGACCTTCCCAGCCCGAATGAATCATTCGGTGGGAGGTCCCTTGAAGTCTGTTTCGGCAGTTATCGAGGTCCTGAAAATTTAGGTGCTCCTTGATAAATCGTTGACCCTATTAAAATCAGATGACCCAATTCTAAATTAAAAATCTTAATTGATTGTGAAGCCTTAAAATTAGAGAACATAGTGCTGCAGAGGATGATGTAAATGTATTGACATCAAAATAAAATGCACCGAGAGACATTCCTAAAAAGAAGCAAAAATAATAATTGACGTAACAAGTCAGAAGCAAAGCAACACGTTTCCAGAGAAGCAAGACGTAACCTTGCAACGTCAGATATTTCCATGTGCAGTTTGTCCTTTTCTCGACACAGACAGAAGGATGATTACCCGCCAATGACTCAAAAAACGCTGCACCAACTTCTCGATTTGACCTGCCATGGTGCCATTCACGATCAGCCATCGCCCTCACCCTCCTCTTTCAGCCTTTCTTGGCTTTTCCCGCGCTATGCGATGCGATCGCGCGCAACGTCTGCAGGCGCAGGAGCTGTCGCGGCCTTGAAGTGAGGTGAGCTTCGCGGTTCACAGCGGTTACAGTGGCGGCTTACACATGGCAACGATGCAGATCCAGTTGTAACCGTGTTAACTGCCGAGGCATCGGCTGATACTCCGTGCGAGTCGCTCTTGAGCCGGACAGGCGGTCGAGTCGAGGGGCCCGGCGACCGGCGACGCCCTTGTCGCCCATCGCGTCTTGGCGATACGACGCTAGGAACGCGGCACTCATCGCGCCGCCGTCCCTTTCGCCGCTTTGCGACCGGCAAGGAGCGAGCTGGGCCTCGCGTTGCGGATCTACACGGCTGCTGCCGTCGCGTTGCGCCTCACATATCAATCCCATCTTGATTTGATTTTGTTCCCTAGACATGACACCTTGTGCGTGTTTCTGTACGCAACTGGCCCCTAGACATGACACCTTGTGCTTGGGTGATTGCAGTTGCACTGTTTTATTCGCTAAGGCCAACCCCACCGCAAGACCCCAAACGGACGTCCGCTTTTGTCCGTTGCGATTCGGCGGACGTCCGGAGGGCGGACAGGCCACGGATGCATCCGCGTCCAACGCTGCAGGGCTCGTTTTTATCTCAAATGGACGCGCTCACCCCGCATCGAGGTCTCCATCCCGCTATGCCGTCTGCTTCGCGTCGAGGACGGCGCCAGCGACGCGACCCCGGCCACCACGCCCAGCTCTCCATCCCGCCTCGCCGCCGGCACGCGCCGCCCCCGCCCCATCCCGCGCCGCCTCGCCGCCAGCACGCCCCGCCCCGTCCCACGCCGCCTCGCCGCCAGCACACGCCGCGCCGCCCCGCCCTGACCTGCGTCGCCGGCGGCACGCCCCACCCCACCCCGCCGCGCCCCGTCCCGCTCTGCCGCGCCACCTCGCTGCCAGCACACGCCGAGCCGCCCCGTCCCGCGCCGCGCCCCGCCCTGATCTGCCTCGCCACCACCACGCGTCGCCCCGCCGTGCCCCGTCCCGCACCACCTCGCCGCCAGCACAAGCTGCGCCGCCCCGCCCTGACCTGCCTCGCCGGCGCTCCGCCCCGCCCCGTCCCGCTCTGCCTTGCCGCCGGCTCTGCGAGCTCGCACTGGCCGTGCTGCATGCGGTGTTGTCCTGCGCGGCGAGCGGGCGGGTGAGCCACGAGGGTGTGGGTGCGGGCACAGCGGACGGGTGCGGGCGCGGGCGCAGCGCCTCCGGCGACGGCGGCGGGAGCATCGACATCCGCTGCCCGCCCGCTCAGTGGCTACTGCTCGGGCCGGGGCATCGACATCCACGGCTACCGGCCCCGGCGGCCGCGCGCCACGCCCAGCCTGCGCCTCGATGGCCGGCGCCGCGCGCCACGCCCAGCCTCTCGGTCTCACTGATTTGTGGTCTAGAGGGAAGGCACGGGCAGACAGGAGCGGACGAGAGGGGCGAGGAGAGTGTCCGTTTCTGTCCGTTTGGGAGCATTCTTGGACCAAGTTTGCTCCAGAATTGGGGTTGGGCTGGACAAAAAAAGCGTCCAACGGACAATTCTGTCCGTTTGGGTATTACCGATGGGTCGTATTTTACCCCAAACGAACAAATTCGGATCGGATGGGCCACGGATGGGTCACGCGCTGGAGTTGGCCTAAGGGCATCTCCAACGGAACCCACAAATTTCCTACCGTATTCGTCTGCGGACAGGGGGAGGGGACAACCGACGAACACGTATGCGGGCTGCGACATCCAACCCTAAGCGCATACATTTCAAACTCTTTTTCAACAAACCGGATGATATTCGTGCAAACAAAACCGGATTTCCTATAAAGATGATCGATTTCATACAAACCAGACGAAAACGGTTATATTTTGGACATATATTCAACTAAAAACAAAACTGGACTAGTCTACGGCATCACGACAGGTCTCCAACATCGTCCCCATGACTGGCATCGGTGAGCCCAGAAGGTATATACTTCAGTGCAAAGGACGACTCAGTTCCCCACCGCTAATCGAAGTGGAACCGCCACCTGATGCTTCAGCCAGAGGGGAAGGGTCCCTGCGCTGCACGGACCAAAGTTGGTTCTTGGGTAAGGGGATGGCGGTGGCCGGTGAGAGGGCAAGACACTGGTTGCGTACGCCGGCGGTGCCTCGGTGGTGGCCTTCATGAGACCCAAGCGGCGGCGGCCTCCCATGTTCTACTTCTCATCGATGATGGCGGCGGACGCGAACACACTGGCTACCGACTCGTCGACCTCCGCGCACCAGACATTTGTCTTCGCTTGCATGGCGCGGTCACAGGCGCGGAGGCGCGATCGCAGACACGGGAGGCGCGGGACGACGCAGCATCGTCGACGACAACGTTGATGCCCGTTCCGCCGTGCTCCCCTCATGCTCCCCGACGTGCCGGCATGGAAGAACGCACCATTCCTCGAGCTGGCCTGGAGCGACGAATTGCTGAACTATGCAACGGCTTGGGGCGGCAACTAGCTCAGTCGAGCTAGGAGAGGGAGATGGAGCAGCGGGCTTCCTCGCTCGTATCCGGCCGGCTCAGCGGGCCACCCAGTCGGCTTTTATGTCGGAGAACTGTTCCTCCGACTCGTCGGATACCATCAAAAGATTGGACAAAATGGTGGAAGGAAGATATGAGGAGCGGTGGAGTGGTGCGATTCTTGCCCGGAGTCTAGCCTGGTTTATATAGAGGGGCGTACGGGGGGAGCCTGCTCAATGTTGCGTTTAATGGCAACTGCTCGAGAATGGACATGTGGTTGCAGTAGGTTTCTTGGCTTCCATGCAGGGGTTAATGGAGGTGTTTGAATGCCGCGAGGAGGCGTGTTCAGCCGGCCGCGTTGCGGGCGGCGCCCTCGGCCGGTGCCGCTTCAATGGCGGAGGCAGTGAGAGGTCGCATCCGCCCTAAGCCGTCTTCAATGTTGAGCGGCGTGCTCTATAGCGGCATGAATGCGGGCAGCTAGCGCCGGGAGGGAACACACACAGGCGAGGGAGAAGGGGTTTGAGTGGGCCAGGGCGGTCAGACATGACAGCGGTGCGGACTCCCGCAAACCTCCCCTTCATTTATCTTCTAGTTTGTGGGACAAAATGTGTCCGTACTACACCGCAGACTGATACATGACCGTGTTGGATGGCTTCCGCGGTCTAGACAACGCAAACCGGACGGTTGTGGGAGGTTTGAGGGCCGGCGTTGGAGATGCCCTCATCTCCAACACCAACCCGCATATGTCCGGACCGTGCTATTCGGACCGTGGAAGTCATCCAACGCAATCATGTATCGATCGACGACGCAGTCTGGATGTACTTTCTTCCACAAACCGGAGACAAACGTTGGGGATTTGCAGGAGTTCGAACTACTGCCAAGCCCGCTCTAACCCATCCAAACCCCCTCCTCCCTCCCACGTGCTTGTTCTTGCCCGGCGCCAGTTGTCCGCATTCATGTCGCCATAGAATGCTCCGCTCCACATTGAAGACGGCTCAAGGCGGACGCGACCTCTGACTACCTCTGCCATTGAAGCGGCGCATCGGCCGAGGTGGCCGCCCGCGACATGTCTCTGGTGTTCGCGCCTATTCAATGCCGGAGACGCATGACTGGACGGGACGGGACAGATATCTACCACTCCTGTTGAATACACCATCCGTCTGTATGTCGCCATTAAGCAATATTGTGAGCCGAGAAGCCCTCTGGCCCATGCATTAACGCACCCGGACGAGTGGCCTCACCGGAATCCACTATTTAAATGCGAACACACTCAGCTAACTCCACTCCACAACACAAAGCCGCTCCCTACCCTCTCCCTTGCACTTCATCCGCCATAAGTGCACGCGGCGAAGCTCTGTGGGAGACCCTTTCGATTGAGATGAAGCATGTAGTGTCTGCCCTTGCCGCTGCCTGGCAGAGCCTCCGTGCTAGGTGGATCAAGGCTGGCTTGCCAGCCAGCTCGACTGCCCCGGATCCCATGTCTCCTATGGATGCCGGCTTCACCATGGAGCAGGCGTAGACACAATAGAACGCCGCCATGGCGGAGGTGTAGCTTGCACCGGCGCCTTTGTCGATGTTCCAGCATACATAGGAGGAACAACAATACAACATGTTCCTCCTGGAGTAGCAGCAGCTGGTGGAGGGCCAGATCTACGGCGACCACGCGAGCGTGGAGGCCGTGGAGGCCATGGATACAGCGAACCCCAACTTTGTCGCAGAGTAGCATGCCATCTACGATGTCATCCACACTCAATCCATCGCTTGCCAGGAAGTGGTTGCTGTGGAGGTGCAGCTGCAAGCGATGGCGAAGGAGAACAATGCCAGTTGCGCCTCCTACGCGCCACCGATGAACTATCATGCGGCCCTGTGGGACGACGACAGCGCCTGCGCCACCATTTCCATCGTAGACCTCATGTCCACCAGCGATGAACAGGTCGCAAACTCCTCCGAGGATGAGTAGGGCAGAGAAGGCGGCAGGGCCTTGTGTCCCACGTGGGCCGATCTGTCTCCCGTGTCCTATTCTTCCTTGCCAGAGACCGCACCTTCACTTTACGGTCTTATATCCGATGCTCATGGAGACGACAGATGGAGGACAACACGGGCTTTGATGTTGGCCGCCGCCGCCGTCGTAGGATAGGTTTTGGGTCAGGCCATTTTTCTATGTTCGAAGTGTAATGAAAATATGTCTTGTTTGCATGAAATCCGTCATGTTTACATGAAATACGACCGTGTTTGCATGAATTTCATCCGGTTGACCCATAAAGTGTTTGAAATGCATGCTGCTATGGTTGGATGGCGGCCTCCTACATCCATGTCCGTTGACTGGTATCTCCCTATTCGCGGATAGATGCAGGAGGAAACTTGTGGGTTGCCGCCAGAGATGCCCTAATGGCATCTACTACCACCGCAGCTAAATCTAACCTCTCAAACGACCAGACATGTCCATTTTGAGCCTCCATTTATGCATGCGCGCAACCATGTCCTTTCATATTGATTTCAACCGGTCAAATGCATATGAGTGGTGGGGATGTAGAGAGAGAAAAGAAAGAATAAAGATAGAGAAAGTGGTATGAGTGGTTCACATGCTAGGGTAGCTAGGTATCCCTGACACTCCCATATCCTCCTCATAGGATGGATATGAGGACCTCCCCATACATATGGTGTGGATATGGAGATTTGTGGAGTGGCAGGTCATATGGGGACAAAGTAGGGGGTGGGGGTCAAGATGGTTGGATTTTTTCCTTTTGTATTTTGTTTGGATAGTGACCGGGATGACACTTTAGACATTTGGGGAGGATTTGGGCGGTACGATTGTAGATGCTCTAAACAAGCACCAAGCTCTCTACGGTTGTACTATCTCCTCCATTCCATAACGTATTGTTTATAGATCTTTTTTAAAATCAAACATTATAAACTTTGACCATGCTTATATAGAAAAAATATGCACATTTTAAATACAAAATGCATATCACTAGATACATCATAATTTATACTTTCATGTTGTATACATTTGAAAATGCATATATAAACAATTTTCTCTGCGAACTCGGTCAAAGTTTGTTTGGTTTTATTTCTCAGAAAATCTATATTACGAAATAGAGGGGTGCTATGCATGCTCTACTACTATACTCTACTATGTATGCAATAGTGTTATCACCCTGGGTGCTACTAAGCGTCATCACAGAGTTACTAGCAACTCTAAAACTAAATGAACATAGCAACATAAACTCAAACTATAAGCTAGTGTTTTTGCAAACACACACAAAGGATGGGCTCATAGCCATTTACTCGCAGCAACTTTAGCAGATCCTCTGTACTCAACTCTCGAAAGCCACCTATGAGGAGTCCTCTCAAAAATAATATGGTTTTTGGCAGTTGTTGTTGTAGACCCTTTTAACTTAACTCCTGCTATCTTCTATTCATAAATAGCTACAACTAAACCTATTTTTTCTAGATGTGCAGTCATGCCACCTAAGCAAGCCATGCATGCAAGTTATAAATTACATTGTTTATGCATTACTCTATGTATTCAATGTCGCCACATCATCAATTCATGCATGTAAGTCATAAGTTATTTCTTGAATTATATTATGTATGGACAATATTTATGTTGGGTGATTGCAGCATACTTATGTAGTTCACCATTTGCATTTTTGTCAAAAATGACATTGTTTTAACTATAATTCATTTTTCCTTTTTATACCATTTGTATTTTTTTTTTAAATTACCTTTGCTCCACATTAGTTTTAGTTGTTATTTTAGCAACTTTTATGTATTTCTTTTAGCAAGGTTGTTGTAGCAACACGTGGGGCATCATCTAGTTACTAAAATATCTTTGCTATTTTCAATCCCTCGCACCTCCACTTCCGTACATAAACACAATTTCAATTTCATTTAACACTATAATAATCAAACTTTCATGTGTCGACACACATGACTCAATCAACATTTGAAATCAATAATTTTGAAATTCAAAGTCAACATCAAACCACATGTGTGTGAGAATTCTACCAATATACGCCTCATATAATCCCAATTTGTTCACCATCAAATTGCATAGAAGAAGAAATAATGTAGAACAAAGTGCATCACACACAGCCGTCAGTGATACTTCTCCAACGTATCTATAATTTTTGATTGTTCCATGCTATTATATTGTCTGTTTTGGATGTTTAATAGGCATTAATATGCTATTTTTTATACTCCCTCTGTTCGGAAATACTTATCGGAGAAATGCATAAAAATGAATGTATCTAAAAGTAAAATACATCTAGATACATCCATTCCTCCGACGAGTATTTCTGGATGGAGGGAGTAACTAACCTATTAACCGAGAGCCTAGTGCCAGTTTCTATTTTATTCCTATTTTAGAGTTTCGCAGAAAAGGAATACCAAACGGAGTCCAAACGGAATGAAACTTTCGCGATGATCTTTCTTGGACCAGAAGCAAACCAAAATACTTGGAGATGAAGTCGGAGATGCAATGAGGCAACCACGAGGGTGGAGGGCGCGCCCCTACCTCGTGGGCCCCTCGTGGGTCTCCTGACCTAGTTCCTTCGCCTATATATACTCTTATACCCTAAAAACATCTAGGGGAGCCATGAAACCACTTTTCCACCGCCGCAACCTTCTGTACATGTGAGATCCCATCTAGGGGCCTTTCTCGGCGTCCTGTCGGAGGGGGATTCGATGATGGAGGGCTTCTAGTCAACACCATTGCCTCTCTGATGAAGCGTGATTAGTTTACCACAGACCTTCGGGTCCATAGCTAGTAGCTAGATGACTTATTCTCTCTCTTTGATTCTCAATACCATGTTCTCCTCGATGTTCTTGGAGATCTATTCAATGTAATATTCTTTTGCGGTGTGTTTGCCGAGATCCGATGAATTGTGGACTTATGATCAGATTATCTATGAATATTATTTGGTTCTTCTCTGAATTCTTATATGCATGATTTGATATCTTCGCAAGTCTCTTCGAATTATCAGTTTAGTTTGGCCTAATAGATTGATCTTTCTTGCAATGGGAGAAGTGCTTACCTTTGGGTTCAATTTTGCGGTGTCCTTTCCCAGTGACAGTAGGGGCAACAAGGCATGTATTGTATTGTTGCCATCGAGGATAAAAAGATGGGGTTTTCATCATATTGCTTGAGTTAATTCCTCTACATCATGTCATCTTACTTAATGTGTTACTTTGTTCTTTATGAACTTAATACTTTAGATGCAGGAAGGAGTCGGTCGATGTGTGGAGTAATAGTAGTAGATGTAGAATCGTTTCGGTCTACTTGACACAGACGTGATGCCTATGTTTATGATCATTGCCTTAGATATCATCATAACTTTGCGCTCTTCTATCAATTGCTCGGCAGTAATTTGTTCACCCACCGTAATATTTGCTATCTTGAGAGAAGCCACTAGTGAAACCTATGGCCCCTGGGTTTCTTTTCCATTATATTGAATCTCTTTTCCATCATATAAGTTCTCTTTTATATCATACTAGTTTCCAATCTACTATTTTGCAATCTTTTACTTTCCGATCTATAAACCAAAAATACCAAAAATATTTACTTTACCGTTTATATATCTCTATCAGATCTCACTTTTGCAAGTAACCGTGAAGGGATTGACAACCCCTTTGTCGTGTTGGGTGCAAGTTGTTGCTTGTTGTGTAGGTATTCGGTGACTTGTACGTTGTCTCCTACTGGATTGATACCTTGGTTCTCAAAACTGAGGGAAATACTTACTCTACTTTGCTGCATCACCATTTCCTCTTCAGGGGACAAACCAACACAAGCTCAAGAGGTAGCGGGAAGGATTTATGGCGCCGTTGCCGGGGAGATCTACGTCAAGTCAAGCCATACCAAATACCCATCATAAACTCTTCTCTCTTGCATTACATTAGTCGCCATTCGCCTCTCGTTTTCCTCTCTCCCATCTCTAAAACAATTTTCGAAAAGATTCGCCTTTTCTTCGCCTTCTTCCTGTATGTGTTTTTTGTGTTTCCATGTACCTTCTATTTGCTTGCATCTTTGCTTGCTAAAAATCTATTGATATGGATCCACTTAAAGTGTTCTACTTGGATCATCTTCAATCTATATGTGCTCGTGCTAAAACCCCAACTAGTTTAGTTGAGGGAAAATCTTTAGATGAGCATGCTCATTTTGTGCGTCACCATTTCTCTGAAAAAGGGAGACTCTTATGTAATCAAATAAACAATTTGCGTGTTATGCTTGGAATCTTTGTGAAATTTATGATTTTACTTGTTGCTCTAAGAACCCTGAAAACACATTCCCTACCTATGTGAGTTTAATGATAATGAAATCTTATCTTCTTATGAAAAGGGTGTTTATAGTTACTATGATATCGAACAAACTGAAGAATTTGTTGCTTTTAAGGGTGCTTATGAAGTTGTGTCTTTGATTGAAAAGTATGATATTACTCTCTACAAATCTAAATTTTTTGATATACTTAAAAATTGCTATGAAAACTATGCTCATAATGTCTATGTCAAAGAATTTATTGAGAGAATGACCATTGCTTGGAAGAAAATAATGATATGCATGAATCTATAGATAATTATGATTCCGATGATCCGATTGAAATATCCCTTGATGAACATGATGCTTGCTATTCTTGTGGCCATGATGCCAATATTTATGGAGATGAATTTGCTATATTCCCTTATGTTAGACATGAGATTGTTGCTATTGCACCCATACTTGATAGTTCCTTTGATGAAAAGCATGATTGTAGTGGTGTTATTACAAATTCTATTAATGTCAGTTGTGCTAGTAATATGCAAAACCCTAAGCTTGGGGATGCTAGTTTTTCTATGCCCACTACTTGTTGCAATGGTCATGATTGGGGTGATTCTTTTTATGATCTTGAAAATTTATTTAAGCCCCATGATGAATATGAGATTGATAATAGTGTTTGCAATATTATTGAAAGTGGATTTGGAAGAGTGCCAACTTTAGATCCCACATATTTGGAGAATGTTCAATCTTATTAAATTTTGAGAAAAGTGGGTTTGGAGAGGTCATGACTTTAGTTAATGTTAATCCCACTATTTTGGAAGAGTGTCAACTTCGCATGCATGTGGATCGTGTTGAGGGTATGTCTTATGATAGATATATTGTTGAATTTGCTTATGATCCTACATGTAATTATTATGAGAGAGGAAAATATAGTTTTGGGTAAGGATTTGATGGACTATGGAATGAGGAGTGGCAAGAGCCTAAGCTTGGGGATGCATAAGGCACCCCAAGGTAATATTCAAGGAAAACCAAAAGCCTAAGATTGGGGATGCCCCGGATGGCATCCCCTCTTTCGCCTTCGTCTATCGGTAACTTTACTTGAGGCTATATTTGTATTCACCACATGATATGTATTTTGCTTGGAGCGTCTTGTATGATTTGAGTCTTTGATTTTTAGTTTACCACAATCATCCTTGTTGTACACACCTTTTGGGAGAGACACGCATGAATTGTGATTTATTAGAATACCCTATGTGCTTCACTTATATCTTTTGAGCTAGGCAATATTGCTCTAGTACTTCACTTATATCTTTTTAGAGCACGGGGTGGCTTTATTTTATAGAAATTGTTGAACTCTCATGCTTCACTTATATTATTTTGAGAGTCTTTTAGAACATCATGGTAATTTTCTTTGGTTATAAATTAGTCCTAGTACGATGGGCATCCAAGAGGGATATAATAAAAACTTTCATATGAGGTGCATTGAATACTATGAGAAGTTTGATTCTTTATGATTGTTTTGAGATATGAAGATGGTGATATTAGAGTCATGCTAGTGGAGTAGTTGTGAATTTGAGAGATACTTCTGTTAAAGTTTGTTATTCCCGTAGCATGCACGTATGGTGAACCGTTATGTGATGAAGTTGGAGCATAATTTATTTATTTATTCTCTTCCTTATGAGTGGCGGTCGGGGAAGAGCAATGGTCTTTTCCTACCAATCTATCCCCCTAGGAAAATGCGCGTATTACTTCGTTTCGATAACTAATATATTTTTGCAATAAGTATGTGAGTTCTTTATGACTAATGTTGAGTCCATGGATTATACGCACTCTCACCCTTCCACCATTGCTAGCCTCTCTAGTATCACGCAACTTTCGCCGGTACCATACACCCACCATATACCTTCCTCAAAACAGCCACCATACCTACCTATTATGGCATTTCCATATCCATTCTGAGATATATTGACATGCAACTTTCCATTGTTCCGTTTATTATGACACGCTCCGTCATTGTCATATTGCTTTGCATGATCATGTAGTTGATATCGTATTAGTGGCAAAGCCACCATTCATAATTCTTTCATACATGCCACTCTTGAATCATTGCACATCCCGATACACCACCGGAGGCATTCACATAGAGTCATATTTTATTCTAAGCATTGAGTTGTAATTCTTGAGTTGTAAGTAAATAAAAGTGTGATGATCTTCATTATTAGAGCATTGTCCCATGTGAGGAAAGGATGATGGAGACTATGATTCCCCCACAAGTCGGGATGAGACTCCAGATGAAAAAAAGAGGCCATAAAAAAAGAGAAGGACCAAATGAAAAAAATGAAAAAATGAAAGAAAAAGAGAGAAGGGGCAATGTTACTATCTTTTTTCCACACTTGTGCTTCAAAGTAGCGCTATGATCTTCATGATAGAGAGTCTCCTATTTTGTCACTTTCATATACTAGTGAGAATTTTCATTATAGAACTTGGCTTGTATATTCCAATGATGGGCTTCCTCAAAATGCCCTAGGCCTTCGTGAGCAAGCGAGTTGGATGCACACCCACTTAGTTTCTTTTTGAGCTTTCAGACACTTCTAGCTCTAGTGCATCCGTTGCATGACAATCCCTACTCACTCACATTGATATCTATTTATGGGCATCTCCATAGCGAGTTGATACGCCTAATTGATGTGAGACTATCTTCTCCTTTTTGTCTTCTCCACAACCACCATATTCTATACCACCTTAGTGTTATATCCATGGCCACGCTCATGTATTGCGTGAAGATTGAAAAAGTTTGAGAACATCAAAAGTATGAAAAATTGCTTGGCTTGTCATCGGGGTTGTGCATGATTTAAATATTTTGTGTGATGAAGATAGAGCATAGCCAGACTATATAATTTTGCAGGGATAGCTTTCTTTGGCCATGTTATTTTGAGAAGACATGATTGCTTTGTTAGTATGCTTGAAGTATTATTATTTTTATGTCAATATTAAACTTTTGTTTTGAATCTTTCGGATCTGAACATTCATGCCACAATAAAGAAGATTACATGGATAAATATGTTAGGTAGCATTCCACATCAAAAAATCTGTTTTTATCATTTACCTACTCGAGGACGAGCAAGACTTAAGCTTGGGGATGCTTGATACGTCTCCAGCATATCTATAATTTTTGATTGTTCCATGCTATTATATTATCTATTTTGGATGCTTAATAGGCATTAATATGATATTTTATGTTATTTTTGGGACTAACCTATTCACCGAGAGCCCAGTGCCAGTTTCTGTTTTTTGTGTGCCTATTTTAGAGTTTCGCAGAAAAGGAATACCAAATGGAGTCCAGACAAAATGAAACTTTTGTGATGGTCTTTCTTGGACCAAAAGCAAACCAGAAGACTTGGAGATGAAGTGGGAGACGCAACGAGGCGACCACGAGGGTGGAGGGCGCCCCCCAACCTCGTGGGACCCTCGTGGGTCTCCTGACGTAGTTCCTTCACCTATATATACTCTTATGCCCTGAAAACATCTAGGGGAGCCACAAAATCACTTTTCCACCACCGCAGCCTTCTGTACCCGTGAGATACCATCTAGGGGTCCAGAGGGGTCCGACGTCCTGCCGAAGGAGGATTCGATCATGGAGGGCTTCTATATCAACACCATTCCCTCTCCGATGAAGCGTGAGTAGTTTGCCACAGACCTTTGGGTCCATAGCTAGTAGCTAGATGGCTTCTTCTCTCTCTTTGATTCTCAATACCATGTTCTCCTCGATGTTCTTGGATATCTATTCAATGTAATATTCTTTTGCGGTGTGTTTGCCGAGATCCGATGAATTATGGATCTATCAGATTATCTATGAATATTATTGGTTTTTTTCTAAATTATTATATGCATGATTTGATATCTTTGCAAGTCTCTTCGAATTATCGGTTTAGTTTGGCCTACTAGATTGATCTTTCTTGCAATGGGAGAAGTGCTTGTCTTTGGGTTCAATCTTGCAGTGACCTTTCCCAGTGACAGTAGGGGCAGCAGGGCACGTATTGTATTGTTGCCATCGAGGATAAAAAGATGTGGTTTTCATCATATTGCTTGAGTTAATTCCTCTACATCATGTCATCTTACTTAAAGTGTTACTCTATTCTTTATGAACTTAATACTCTAGATGCAGGCAGGAGTCGATCGATGTGTGGAGTAATAGTAGTAGATGCAGAATTGTTTCAGTCTACTTGATACGGACGTGATGCCTATGTTCATGATCATTGCCTTATATATCATCACAACTTTGCGCCCTTCTATCAATTGCTCGACAGTAATTTGTTCACCCACCGTAATATTTGCTATCTTGAGAGAAGCCACTAGTGAAACCTGTGGCCCTCATGTCTCTTTTACATTATATTGAATCTCTTTTCCATCATATAAGTTCTCTTTTATATCATACTAGTTTCCGATCTACTATTTTGCAATCTTTTACTTTCCGATCTATAAACCAAAAATACAAAAAATATTTACTTTACCGTTTATCTTGCTCTATCAGATCTCACTTTTGCAAGTAATCGTGAAGGGATTGACAACCCCTTTATCGCGTTGGGTGCAAGTTGTTGATTGTTTGTGCAGGTATTCTGTGACTTGTGCGTTGTCTCCTACTGGATTGATACCTTGGTTCTCAAAACTGAGGGAAATACTTACTCTACTTTGCTGCATCACCCTTTCCTCTTCAAGGGAAAAAACGAACGCAAGCTCAAGAGGTAGCAGTCGGCACCCTCATTGCCTCCACCAAAGTGCCTTCCCCATTTAAAGCAAATATTTCCCCATGAGTGAGCTCCCAATAGGATCTTGCCTTATCACCCATCTTATGTGTATCGATGAACATGAGGCTTAGCTCTTGGTCCTTCTTCTTGTCCATTTGTTTCTCTGACTATTAACACTCGACTTGTCCTCCTCAAGGGCAAGCACTGTTGGGAAACGTTGCATGGAAAACAAAAAAAATTACGCACATGCAAGAACTATCCATGGAGATGGATAGGTACGAGAGGAGGAGAGCATCTACATACCCTTGTAGATCGCTAAGCGGAAGCGTCTATCAACGCGGTTGATGTAGTCGTACACGTTGACGATCCGTTCCGATGAAGCACCGAACGCACGCCACCTCCACGTTCAGCTCGATGACGTCCTCTCCTTCTTGATCCAGCAAGAGGGGCAAAGTAGTAGATGCGTTCCTACAGCATGACAGCGTGGTGATGGTGGTGGTTAAACTATTTTCGCAGGGCTTCGCCAAGCACAATGGGGAGGACAAACTAGAGGGAGAGGAGGCGCCGGCACACTACTTGGTGAATCGTGGTGTGTGGCGCCCCCTCCCCTCCTCTCATATATAAAGTTGGAGGGGGAGGCAGGTAGCTAATGTCTACTACGCAACTTTATTCTTGTAGACTCGTGTTGGGCCTCTAAGCGCAGAGTTTTCTAGGATAGTAGCGATTTTCCCTCAAGTGGATGACCTAAGGTTTATCAATCAGTGGAAGGCGTAGGATGAAGATGGTCTCTCTCAAAAAACCATGCAACCAAATAACAAAGAGTCTCTTATGTCCTCAACACACCAAATACAATGGTAATTTGTATAGGTGCACTAGTTCGGCGAAGAGATGGTGATAAAAGTGTAATAATGATAGTAGATATTGACTTTTGTAGTAGGAACAATGAAAAATAGGAAGGTAACGAGTAACAAATGTGAGCAAAAACGGTATTGCAATGCTTGAAAACAAGGCCTAGGGCTCGTACTTTCGCTAGTGCAATATCTCAACAATGCTAATATAATTGGATCATATAACATCCCTCAACGTGCGATGAAGAATCACTCCAAAGTTCCTATCTAGCGGAGAACATAAGAAGAAATTGTTTGTAGGGTACGAAACCACCTCAAAGCTATTCTTTTCGATCAATCTATCCTAGAGTTCGTACTAAAGTAACACCAAGCTATTCTTTTCGATCGATATAACCAAGAGTCATACTAAAATAACACCATATGATACACGTCAACCAACTCTAATGTCACCTAGATACTCCAATGTCACCGCGAGTATCCGTGAGTTAATTATACGACATGTATCAAACAATTTCAGATTCATAATACTCAATCCAACACAAAGAACCTCAAAGAGTGCCTCAAGATTTCTACTGAAGAAATAAAGACAAGAACGTGCATCAACCCCTATGCATAGATTACCCCAATGTCACCTCGGGAATCCGCAAGTTGAGTGCTAAAACATATATCAAGTGAATCAATATGATACCCCATTGTCACCAAGTGTATTCATAGCAAGACATACATAAAGTGTTCCCAAATCCATAAAAGTATTCAATATGATAAAAAGAAATCTCAAAGGAAAAACTCAATTCATCACAACAAGATAGAGAGGGAGAAACAGCATACAATCCAACTATATTAACAAAGCCCGCGATACATCACGATCATGCCATCTCAAGAACATGAGAGAGAGAGAGAGATTAAACACATAGCTACTGGTACGAACCCTCAGCCCCGAGGGTGGACTACTCGCTCCTCATCATGGTGGCCAAAGGGATGATGAAGATGGCCACTGGTGATGATTTCCCCCTCCGGTGGAGTGCCAGAACGGGGTCTAGATTGGTTTTTCGTGTCTACAGAGGCTTACGGTGGCGAAACTTCTGATCTAGGGTTATCTTCGGGGGTTATGGAATATTTGGCAATTTATAGGGCGAAGAGGCAGTGTGGGAGGTCATTGAGGTGGGCACAACCAACCTGGGCGTGCCTAGCCCCCAAGCGCGTCCTGGTGGGTTGTGCTCCCCTCGGAGCTCCCCTCTGGTACTTCTTTGGCCCACCGGGTGTCTTCTGGTCCAAAAAAATCGCCAAAAAGTTTCACTGCGTTTGGACTCCGTTTGGTATTGATTTTCTAGGATGTAAAAAACAAGCAAAAATAGCAACTGGCACTGGGCACTATGTCAATAGGTTAGTACCAAAAAATGATATAAGTTGCTATAAAACGATTGTAAAACATCCAAGAATGATAATATAACAACATGAATACTTCATAAATTATAGATACATTGGAGACGTATCAGCATCCCCAGGCTTAATTCCTGCTCGTCCTCGAGTAGGTAAATGATAAAAGAAATAACTTATTAAGTGTGAATGCTAGCAAAGTGCACAAGTTTGATCAATGATAATTTCAATCACTTTTCCTAGCATCATAACAACAATTCTTTCTCGTAATACTTCTCATACTAAAGTACCAACCAATTGACATGTTAAGGTTCAAACAATGAATTCTCTTGAAACTCAACAACCTATATTCTTAGTCACCAAACAATTGCAATTCAACTTATTCAACAGAGTTTAAGTAAGAGCTCCACATACTCAATCATCATATAGTCTTCCATGATTGCTACTACTCAAAGCATATTCTTAGAACAAATGACATCCATCGAACACAGAAAAGATAGGGGCTTAATGTTTCGCCTCCGAACTCATTATCATAGAGATAATTGTCAAAAATAATAATTCATGATCAAATATATTTGACTGGCCATATGTGCCTAGATCTTTCCCCACCACATGATGCTTGCCAACTAGAGAATAGTTGAGGTTTTAATGAGAATTCATACAATTGACTCTTTGCAGAGGGAAGCAGAGGTTGTCATGCGCTTTTTATTTTTGGATGTCCAAGCTCTTAATGCAAAGGAACATCATGTTATATTGCCCCTTATGATAGCAACCTTTATTATGCAGTCTGTCGCTTTTATTACTTAGCCATCACAAGTTCGTACAACGCTCAATTTTCCCTTACAGTAAAAGATCAAACATATTTAGGAGCAATTTTTATTGTTTTATGCACCGATGACAACTTACTTGAAGGATCTTATTCAATACATAGGTAGGTATGGTGGAAACTCATGGCAAGAAACTAGGTTTAAGGGTTTTTGGATGCACAAGTAATATTTCTACTTAGTATGAATTTTTGGCTAGCAAAAGATCCTAGGCAAACACCACATGTTGGAGGATCCACGACAATATAACTTCTATGCAAATATACACAACCATAACTCATTACGTTGTCTTCCTTGTCCACTTCAACTAATTTGGTCAATTTTTAAAATAATTATTGGTTATTCACAATCATAGAAGATGTCCAAGATAATATATTTGTATGTGAAAGTTCTCTTCCTTATACTAATCATTCCTGAATTGCTTGTATGGACAATATTGTGTTTTTCAAGCTTCAAAAGATTTCACTTTCTAAACCTAATGTAAAGCTACCACTAGGAATGATATGAACATATAATTTCAACTTCATGACATTCAATTCATTCAATAACTTACTCATAGGATATAAGTGAAGCACGAGAGTAAATGACAAACTACTCCAAAAAGATATAAGTGAAGATCAAATGAGTAGTTAAGTAAATGGTAGTTATGTGAGGACTCTCTCTTATTTAAAAGTTTCAGATCTAAGTATTATTAAAACAGCAAGCAAAACAAAATAAAATGAAATTCTAAGAATAGCACACATCATTTGAAGAAGCAAAAACTTAGTCTCAACCGAGGCTAACCGATAGGTGTTGATGAAGAAAGGTGGGATGCCTACCGTGGCATCCCCAAACTTAGATGCTTGAGACTTCTTGAAATATTATCTTGGGATGCCTTGGGCATCCCCAAACTTGAGCTTTTGTGTCTCCTTAATTCCTTTTACATCACGGTTTCCCTAAATCTTAAAAACTTCATCCACACAAAACTCAACAAGAACTCATGAGGTAAGTTAGTATAAATTAATGCAACACCTTATCATTCTATAGTGTAGCAAATCACTAACATTATTATTTAATATCGCAGACTAAATGCCTTTGCATATTTAATACTCCTATCATCAAATAGAATCATTAAACAAGCAAACATATGCAAAAAATGCAAACATAACAATAATCTAACAAAACAGGACAGTCTTTAAAGAATTCAAGAGGATCCATACTTCTTTAACTCCAAAAATTCTGAAAAATTATCATAGTGTAGAAAATTTATCATGGCTTGTTGTCCAAAAAGTTCCAATATTTTATCACATTCTGAATTTTCTAGAGAATTCACAGACTAGCGTGCAACTCTCTATTTTCAAACAGCCACATATATGAAGGAAATATGCCCTAGAGGCAATAATAAAGTTATTATTTATTTCCCTATTTCATGATAAATGTTTATTATTCATGCTAGAATTGTATTAACCGGAAACATAATACATGTGTGAATACATAGACAAACATAGTGTCACTAGTATGCCTCTACTTGACTAGCTCGTTTATCAAAGATGGTTATGTTTCCTAGCCATGGACAAAAGAGTTGTCATTTGATTAATGGGATCACATCATTAGGAGAATGATGTGATTGACATGACCCATTCCGTTAGCCTAGCACTTGATCGTTTAGTATGTTCCTATTGCTTTCTTCATGACTTATACATGTTCCTGTAACTATGAGAATTATGCAACTCCCGTTTACCGGAGGAACACTTTAGGTACTACCAAATGTCACAACGTAACTGGGTGATTATAAAGGAGTACTACAGGTGTCTCCGAAGGTACATGTTGAGTTGGCGTATTTCGAGATTAGGTTTTGTCACTCCGATTGTCGGAGAGGTATCTCTGGGCCCTCTCGGTAATGCACATCTTTATAAGCCTTGCAAGCAATGTGACCAAATGAGTTGGTTACGGAATGATGCATTACGGAACGAGTAAAGAGACTTTCCAGTAACAAGATTGAACTAGGTATTGGATACCGACGATCAAATCTCGGGCAAGTAACATACCGATGACAAAGGGAACAACGTATGTTGTTATGCGGTTTGACCGATAAAGATCTTCGTAGAATATGTAGGAACCAATATGGGCATCCAGGTTCCGCTATTGGTTATTGACCGAGAATAGTTCTAGGTCATGTCTACATAGTTCTCGAACCCGTAGGGTCCGCACGCTTAACGTTACGATGACAGTTATATTATGAGTTTATGAGTTTTGATGTACCGAAGGAGTTCGGAGTCCCGGATGAGATCGGGGACATGACGAGGAGTCTCGAAATGGTCGAGACGTAAAGATCGATATATTGGACGACTATATTCGGAGTTCGGAAAGGTTCCAAGTGATTCGGGTACTTTTTGGAGTACCGGATAGTTACGGGAATTCGCCGGGAGAAGTATTGGGACTTATTGGGCCATACGGGAAAGAGAGAGGGGCTGCCTAGGGCAGGCCGCGCCCCCCCCCCCCCCCCCCAAGGCCTAGTCCGAATTGGACTAGGGGGAGGGGCCACACCCCCTCCTTCCTTCCCTTCTCTCTTCCCTTTCCTTCTCTCCTACTCCTACTACATGGAAGCTCTCCTAGTTGGACTAGGAAAGGAGGGAGTCCTACTCCCGGTGGGAGTAGGACTCCTCCCTGGCGCGCCCTCTCTTGGCCAGCCGCCCCCTCCCCTTTGCTCCTTTATATACGGGGGCAGGGGGCACCCCATAACACACAAGTTGATCTACGGATCGTTCCTTAGCCGTGTGCGGTGCCCCCCTCCACCATATTCCACCTCGGTTATATCGTCACGGAGTTTAGGCGAAGCCCTGCGCCGGTAGAGAATCATCATCATCACCACGCTGTCGTGCTGACGGAACTCATCCCCGAAGCTTTGCTGGATCGGAGCCCGGGGATCGTCATCGAGCTGAACGTGTGCTGAACTCGGAGGTGCCGTACGTTCGGTGCTTGGATCGGTCGGATCGTGAAGACGTACGACTACATCAACCGCGTTGTCATAATGCTTCCGCTTACGGTCTACGAGGGTACGTGGACGAACACTCTCCCCTCTCGTTGCTATATCATCACCATGATCTTGCGTGTGCGTAGGAAATTTTTTGAAATTACTACGTTCCCCAACAGTGGCATCCGAGCCTAGGTTTTATGCGTTGATGTTATATGCACGAGTAGAACACAAGTGAGTTGTGGGCGATATAAGTCATACTGCTTACCAGCATGTCATACTTTGGTTCGGCGGCATTGTGAGATGAAGCGGCCCGGACCGACATTACGCGTACGCTTACGCGAGACTGGTTTCACCGCTACGAGCACTCGTTGCTTAAAGGTGACCGGCGGGTGTCTGTCTCTCTCACTTTAGTTGAACCGAGTGTGGCTACGCCCGGTCCTTGCGAAGGTTAAAACAGCACCAACTTGACAAACTATCGTTGTGGTTTTGATGCGTAGGTAAGAACGGTTCTTGCTAAGCCCGTAGCAGCCACGTAAAATTTGCAACAACAAAGTAGAGGGCGTCTAACTTGTTTTTGCAGGGCATGTTGTGATGTGATATGGTCAAGACGTGATGCTATATTTTATTGTATGAGATGATCATGTTTTGTAACCGAAGTTATCGGCAACTGGCAGGAGCCATATGGTTGTCGCTTTATTGTATGAAATGCAAACGCCCTGTAATTGCTTTACTTTATCACTAAGCGGTAGCGATAGTCGTAGAAGCAATAGATGGCGTAACGACAACGATGCTATGATGGAGATCAAGGTGTCGCGCCGGTGACGATGGTGATCACGACGGTGCTTCGAAGATGGAGATCACAAGCACAAGATGATGATGGCCATATCATATCACTTATATTGATTGCATGTGATGTTTATGCTTTATGCATCTTATCTTGCTTTGATTGACGGTAGCATTTTAAGATGATCTCTCACTAATAATCAAGAAGTGTTCTCCCTGAGTATGCACCGTTGCGAAAGTTCTTCGTGCTGAGACACCACGTGATGATCGGGTGTGATAGGCTCTACGTTCAAATACAACGGGTGCAAAACAGTTGCACACGCGGAATACTCAGGTTAAACTTGACGAGCCTAGCATATACAGATATGGCCTCGGAACACGGAGACCGAAAGGTCGAGCGTGAATCATATAGTAGATATGATCAACATAATGATGTTCACCATTGAAACTACTCCATCTCACGTGATGATCGGACATGGTTTAGTTGATTTGGATCACGTGATCACTTAGATGACTAGAGAGATGTCTGTCTAAGTGGGAGTTCTTAAGTAATATGATTAATTGAACTTGAATTTATCATGAACTTAGTCCTGGTAGTATTTTGCAAATTGTGTTATAGATCAATAGCTCGCGTTGTTGCTTCCCTATGTTTTTGCTTCCCTATGTTTTTATATGTGTTCCTAGAGAAAACTATGTTGAAAATGTTAGTATCAATGATGCGGACTTGGTCCGTGATCTGAGGTTTATCCTCATTGCTGCACAGAAGAATTATGTCCTTGATGCACCGCTAGGTGACATACCTATTGCAGGAGCAGATGTAGACGTTATGAACGTTTGGCTAGCTCAATATGATGACTACTTGATAGTTTAGTGCACCATGCTTAACGGCTTAGAATCGGGACTTCAAAGATGTTTTGAACGTCATGGACCATATGAGATGTTCCAGGAATTGAAGTTAATATTTCAAGCAAATACCCGAGTTGAGAGATATGAAGTCTCCAACAAGTTCTATTGCTAAAAGATGGAGGAGAATCGCTCAACTAGTGAGCATGTGCTCAGATTGTCTGAGTACTTCAATCGCTTGAATCAAGTGGGAGTTAATCTTCCAGATAAGATAGTGATTGACAGAATTCTCTAGTCACCATCACCAAGTTAGTAGAACTTTGTGATGAACTATAATATGCAAGGGAGAACGGAAACGATTCCCAAGCTCTTCGTGATGCTGAAATCAACGAAGGTAGAAATCAAGAAAAACATCAAGTGTTGATGGTTGACAAGACCACTAGTTTCAAGAAAAGGGCAAAGGGAAGAAAGGGAACTTCAAGAAGAACGGCAAGCAAGTTGCTGCTCAAGTGAAGAAGCCCAAATCTGGTCCTAAGCCTGAGACTAAGTGCTTCTACTGCAAAGGGACTGGTCACTGGAAGCGGAACTACCCCAAGTGATTGGCGGATAAGAAGGATGGCAAAGTGAACATAAGTATATTTGATATTGATGTGTACTTTACTAGTGTTTATAGCAACCCCTCAGTATTTGATACTAGTTCAGTTGCTAAGATTAGTAACTCGAAACGGGATTGCAGAATAAACAGAGACTAGTTAAGGGTGAAGTGACGATGTATGTTGGAAGTGGTTCCAAGATTGATATGATCATCATCGCACACTCCCTATACTTTCGGGATTAGTGTTGAACCTAAATAAGTGTTATTTGGTGTTTGCGTTGAGCATGAATATGATTTGATCATGTTTATTGCAATACGGTTATTCATTTAAGTTAGAGAATAATTGTTGTTCTGTTTACATGAATAGAACCTTCTATGGTCATACACACCAACGAAAATGGTTTGTTGGATCTCGATCGTAGTAATACACATATTCATAATATTGAAGCCAAAAAGATGCAAAGTTAATAATGATAGTGCAACTTATTTGTGGCACTGCCGTTTGGGTCATATCGGTGTAAAGCGCATGAAGAAACTCCATAAAGATGGATTTCAGAATCACTTGGTTATGAATCATTTGATGCTTGCGAACCGTGCCTATTGGGCAAGATGACTAAAACTCCGTTCTCCGGAACAATGGAACGAGCTACTGACTTATTGGAAATAATACATACCGATGTATGCGATCCAATGAGTGTTGATGCTCGTGGCAAATATCGTTATTTTTTGACCTTCACAAGATGATTTGAGCAGATATGGGTATATCTACTTGATGAAACATAAGTCTGAAATAGTTGAAAGGTTCAAAGAATTTCAGAGTGAAGTGGAAAAATCATCATAACAAGAAAATAAAGTTTCTGCGATCTGATCGCGGAGACGAATATTTGAGTTACGAGTTTGGTCTTCAATTAAAACAATGTGGAATAGTTTCACAAACTCATGCCACCTAGAACACCACAGCTTTATGGTGTGTCCGAACGTCGTAACCGCACTTTATTGGATATGGTGCGATCTATGATGTCTCTTATCGGTTTTACCACTATCGTTTTGGGGTTGTGCATTAGAGACAGCTGCATTCACGTTTAAAAGGGCACCATCTAAATCCGTTGAGACGACACCGTATGAACTATGGTTTAACAGTAAACCTAAGCTGTCATTTATTAAAGTTTGGAGTTGCGATGCTTATATGAAAAAAGTTTCAACCTGATAAGCTCAAACCCAAATCGGAGAAGTGCGTCTTCATAGAATACCCAAAGTTAACTATTGGGTACACCTTCTATCACAGATCGGAAGGCAAGTTATTCATTGCTAAGAATGGATCCTTTCTAGAGAAGGAGTTTCTCTCGAAAGAAGTGAGTGGGAGGAAAGTAGAACTTGATGAGGTAACTGTACCTGCTCCCTTATTGGAAAGTAGTTCATCACAGAAATCTGTTCCTGTGACTACTACACCAATTAGTGAGGAAGTTAATGATGATGATCATGAAACTTCAAATTAAGTTACTACAGAACCTCGTAGGTCTTCCAGAGTAAGATCCGCACCAGAGTGGTACGGTAATCCTGTTCCGGAAGTCATGTTACTAGACCATGATGAACCTACGAACTATGAGGAAGCGATGATGAGCCCAGATTCCACGAAATGGCTTGAGGCCATAAAATCTGAGATATGATCCATGTATGAGAACAAAGTATGGACTTTGATTGACTTGCTCGATGATCAGCAAGCCATGTTAAATAAATGGATCTTCAAGAGGAAGACGGACATTGATAGTAGTGTTACTATCTACTAAGCTCGACTTGTTGCGAAATGTTTTCAACAAGTTCAAGGTGTTGAATACGATGAGATTTTCTCACTCGTATCGAAGCTTAAGTCTGTCTGAATCATGTTAGCAATTGCCACATTTTATGAAATCTGGCAAATAGATGTCAAAACTGCATTCCTTAATGGATTTATTAAAGAAGAGTTGTATATGATGCAACCAGAAAGTTTTTGTCAATCCTAAAGATGCTAACAAAGTGTGCAAGCTCCAGCAATCCATCAATGGACTGGTGCAAGCATCTCGGAGTTGGAATATACGCTTTGATGAGTTGATCAAAGCATATGGTTTTATACAGACTTTTGAAGAAGCCTGTATTTACAAGAAAGTGAGTGGGAGCTCTGTAGCATTTCTAATATTATATGTGGATGACATATTGTTAATTGGAAATGATATGGAAATTCTGGATAGCATGAAAGGATACTTGAATAAGAGTTTTTCAAAGCAAGACCTCGGTGAAGCTGCTTACACATTGAGCATCAAGATCTATATAGATAGATCAAGACGCTTGATAAGATTTTTCAATGAGTACATACCTTGATAAACTTTTGAAATAGTTCAAAATGGAATAGTCAAAGAAGGAGTTTTTGCCTGTGTTACAAGGTGTGAAGTTGAGTAAGACTCAAGACCCGACCATTGCATAAAATAGAAAGAGAATGAAAAGTCATTCCCTATGCCTCAGTCATAGGTTCTATAAAGTATGCTATGCTGTGAACCAGACCTATTGTATACCTTGCTCTGTGTTATGGCAAAGGAATACAATTTTGATCTAATAAGTAGATCACTGTACATGGGTCAAGAATATCCTTAGTGAGGACTAAGGAGACGTTTCTCGATTATGGAGGTGATAAAAGAGCCCGTCGTAAAAGTTACAACGATGCAAGTTTTTACACCAATCCAGATGACTCTAAGTCTCAATCTGGATACATATTGAAAGTGGGAGCAATTAGCTAGAGTAGCTCCGTGCAGAGCATTGTGGACATAGAATATTTGCGAAATACATACGGCTCTGAATATGACAGACCCGTTGACTAAGCTTCTCTCACGAGCAAAACATGATCATACCTTAGTACTCTTTTGGGTGTTAATCACATAGCGATGTGAACTAGATTATTGACTCTAGTAAACCCTTTGGGTGTTGATCACATGATGATGTGAACTATGGGTATTAATCACATGCAGATGTGAATATTGGTGTTAAATCACATAGTGATGTGAACTAGATTATTGACTCTAGTGCAAGTGGGAGACTGAAGGAAATATGCCCTAGAGGCAATAATAAAGTTATTATTTATTTCCTTATTTCATGATAAATGTTTATTATTCATGCTAGAATTGTATTAACCGGAAACATAATACATGTGTGAATACATAGACAAACATAGTGTCACTAGTATGCCTCTACTTGACTAGCTCGTTTATCAAAGATGGTTATGTTTCCTAGCCATGGACAAAAGAGTTGTCATTTGATTAATGGGATCACATCATTAGGAGAATGATGTGATTGACATGACCCATTCCGTTAGCCTAGCACTTGATCGTTTAGTATGTTGCTATTGCTTTCTTCATGACTTATACATGTTCCTGTAACTATGAGAATTATGCAACTCCCGTTTACCGGAGGAACACTTTGGGTACTACCAAACGTCACAACGTAACTGGGTGATTATAAAGGAGTACTACAGGTGTCTCCGAAGGTACATGTTGAGTTGGCGTATTTCGAGATTAGGTTTTGTCACTCCGATTGTCGGAGAGGTATCTCTGGGCCCTCTCGGTAATGCACATCTTTATAAGCCTTGCAAGCAATGTGACCAAATGAGTTGGTTACGGAATGATGCATTACGGAACGAGTAAAGAGACTTGCCAGTAACGAGATTGAACTAGGTATTGGATACCGACGATCAAATCTCGGGCAAGTAACATACCAATGACAAAGGGAACAACGTATGTTGTTACGCAGTTTGACCGATAAAGATCTTCGTAGAATATGTAGGAACCAATATAGGCGTCCAGGTTCCGCTATTGGTTATTGACCGAGAATAGTTCTAGGTCATGTCTACATAGTTCTCGAACCCGTAGGGTCCGCACGCTTAACGTTACGATGACAGTTATATTATGAGTTTATGAGTTTTGATGTACCGAAGGAGTTCGGAGTCCCGGATGAGATCGGGGACATGACGAGGAGTCTCGAAATGGTCGAGACGTAAAGATCGATATATTGGACGACTATATTCGGAGTTCGGAAAGGTTCCGAGTGATTCGGGTATTTTTCGGAGTACCGGAGAGTTACGGGAATTCGCCGGGAGAAGTATTGGGCCTTATTGGGCCATACGGGAAAGAGAGAGGGGCTGCCTAGGGCAGGCCGCGCGCCCCCCCCCAAGGCCTAGTCCGAATTGGACTAGGGGGAGAGGCCGCACCCCCTCCTTCCTTCCCTTCTCTCTTCCCTTTCCTTCTCTCCTACTCCTACTACATGGAAGGTCTCCTAGTTGGACTAGGAAAGGAGGGAGTCCTACTCCCGGTGGGAGTAGGACTCCTCCCTGGCGCGCCCTCCTTGGCCGGCCGCCCCCTCCCCCTTGCTCCTTTATATACGGGGGCAGGGGGCACCCCATAACACACAAGTTGATCTACGGATCGTTCCTTAGCCGTGTGCGGTGCCCCCCTCCACCATATTCCACCTCGGTTATATCATCACGGAGTTTAGGCGAAGCCCTGCGCCGATAGAGAATCATCATCATCACCACGCCGTCGTGCTGACGAAACTCATCCCCGAAGCTTTGCTGGATCGGAGACCGGGGATCATCATCGAGCTGAATGTGTGCTGAACTCGGAGGTGCTGTACGTTCGGTGCTTGGATCGGTCGGATCGTGAAGACGTACGACTACATCAACCGCGTTGTCATAACGCTTCTGCTTACGGTCTACGAGGGTACGTGGACGAACACTCTCCCCTCTCGTTGCTATATCATCACCATGATCTTGCATGTGCGTAGAATTTTTTTTGAAATTACTGCGTTCCCAACAATATAGGCTTGCAAAATAAGCATGGCAAAGGCTATACTTGACATTTTTATTGAAATAAAAGATGCAAAACATTATTACAAATTACAACCAACAAATCCTAGCAAAATAAAATGACGCTCCAAGCAAAACACATATCATGTGATGAATGAAAATATAGCTTCAAGTGAGGTTACCGATAGTGTTGGAGACGAAAGAGGGGATGCCTTCCGGGGCACCCCAAAGCTTAGTTGCTTGGATCTTCATTGAATATTACCTTGGGGTGCCTTGGGCATCCCCAATATTAGGGTCTTGTCACTCCTTATTCTCCTCATATCGATATCTCACCCAAAACTTGAAAAATTCAATCACACAAAACAAAACAGAACTTCGTGAGATAGGTTAGTATGGTAAAGAGCAAACAATTCACTTTGGTACTGTCAAAGATAAGATTCAAATTGTTCTCACACAATGCCTAATGTAACTTATCAATTCCATAATTTATATTGAGCAATATAAGCCATAGAAACTACTCCCTCTGTCCCATAATATAAGAGCGTTTTTGACACTATACTATTGTAAAAACGCTCTTATATTATGGGACGTAGGGAGTAGAAAACAAGCAAACTATGCATCAAAAACAGAATCTATCAAAAATAGAACAGTCTGTAGTAATCTAGAAAACTACCATACTTCTGCCACTCCAAAAATTCTTGAAAATTAGTACAACATAGAGAATTTATATATAAATCATCTAAAAATTCAGATCGAAATCACGTTCCAGTGAATTTTGAAAATTCTGGACTGAGCGCAAACGTTTCTGTTTTTGCACAGAATCAAGTCAACTATCATCCACACTATCCCAAAGGTCTTACTTGGCATTTTATCAAAACAAAAGCAATAAAACATGATTACTATAGTAGCTTAATCATGTGAACACACAAAACAGTAGGTAAACGTGTTGGGTTGTCTCCCAACAAGTGCTTTTCTTTAATGCTTTTTAGCTAGGCATGATGATTTCAATGATGCTCGCATAAATTATAAGAATGGAAACATAAAGAGAGCATCATGAATCATAAGTTCCTATCTCATAATAATTTTCGATAGTATCATGAATAGATTCATCAATATAACCATCACATAAAGCATTCCTATCATGATCCACAAGCATAGAAATTTTGTTACTCCCCACATAAGAAAATTTACTCTCTTCAATAGTAGTGGGAGCAAACTCAATAAAATGACTATCATGTTATTGAAAATTAAAAGCATGATGACAAGTTTCACGGTCATCATTATTCTTTGTAGCATACATGTCATCACCATAATCATCCTAGATAGCAACTTTATTTTCATAATCAATTGAAACCTATACCAAAATAGTAGATTCATCATTAAATAAAGTCATGACCTCTCTAATTCCACTTTCATCAATATAATCATCACAAATAGGAGGCATGCAATCATCATAGTAAATTTTCTCACCAAAACTTGGGGACTAAAAATATCATCTTCATCAAACATAGCATCCCCAAGCTCATGGCTTTGCATATCATTAGCATCATAGATATTCAAAGAGTTCATACCAACAACATTGCAATCATGCTCATCATTCAAAGATTTTTTGTCAAACATTTTATAGAATTCTTCTTCTATCAATTGAGCACAATTTTCCTTTCCATCATTCTCACGAAAGACATTATAAAGACGGATAATATGATGCAACCTCAATTCCATTTTTTTATAGTTCTCTTTTATAAACCAAACTAGTGGTAAAACAATAAACTAGAAGATTCAATTGCAAGATCTAAAGATATACCTTCAAGCACTCACCTTGAGGGAGTCCTAGATTAGGGGGTATCCAGACATCCGGACTATATACATCGTCCGGACTATTGAAGCGTGAAGATACAAGACTCAAGACTCCGACCCGTGTCCGGATGGGACTCTCCTTTGCGTGGAAGACAAGCTTGGCGATCCGGATATTGTATTTCCTTCCTTGTAACCGACTCCATGTAAACCCTAGCCCTCTCCCGTGTCTATATAAACCAGAGAGGATGGTCCTTAGAAGGCCGATCACATTTACAATCATACCATCATAGGCTAGCTCCTAGGGTTTAGCCTCTACGATCTCGTGGTAGATCTACTCTTGTACTACTCATATCTTCAATATTAATCAAGAAGGGAGTAGGGTTTTACCTCCATCGAGAGGGCCCGAACCTGGGTAAACATTGTGTCCCTTGCTTCCTGTTACCATCAGCCTAAGACGCACAGATCAGGACCCCCTACCCGAGATCCGCCGGTTTTGACACCGACATTGGTGATTTCATTGAGAGTTCCTCTGTGTCGTCGCTTTGAGGCTTGATGGCGTCTTCAATCGCCAACAACACGGTCCAGGGCGAGACTTTTCTCCCCGGACAGATCTTTGTGTTCGGCGGCTTCGCACTACGGGCCAATTCGCTTGGTCATCTGGAGCAGATGGACAACTACGCCCCTGGCCGCCAGGTCAGGTTCAAAAACTTGAACTACACGGCGGATATTCGCGGATCTTCGACGGATTCGGGCCTGTGTTAGGAGCATCGGATAGTCATGACAAGCAAGGCCTAGACCTGTTGTCGGACAATGCTCGGGATATCACCCCTGCAGTAGCCCCGGATCTAAATCCGGAGCAGGTTGCGTTGCCTAAGGACGGAGGAGTGGACCCCGCCCCACAGGCCGCATACTCATCGGCGGTGGAGCCGAATACAGGTCTCACCTCTGTGGAGGCCTGTAACCCCGGGGCCCCGGACTCGTATCTAGTTGTTGGTTCCGGTCCGCACACCCTCGAGCCAGCCGAGCCAGGTTGGGCTCCGGTAATGGAGTTTATCGCTGCGGACATCTTCCAGCACTCGCCCTTTGGCTACATGCTGAACTCATTAAAGTCTCTCTCTTTGTCAGGAGGCTGTGGGCCGAACTATGTTTGGCTCGGGTGGGAAGCTAGCGACGAAGGAATTCGTTGCCCACCCATCACCCACTTCATTGCCACGGTCGATGATTTAACCGACGTGCTTGACTTCGACTCCGAAGACATCGACGGTATGGACGACGATGCAGGAGAAGTACAGGAGCCACCGCTCACAGGGCGGTGGACAGCCACCTCTTCATACGATATATATATGGTGGACACTCCGAAAGAAACCAATGGCGATGAGGCAATGGAGGACAACCCCTCCAAGAAGAAAGCAAAGCATGGGCGTCGCCAACGCCGCTCCAAGCCCCGCCACGGCAATACCGACATCGGAGACGAAAACAATCCGGACGGTGCCGAAGACGAATACAACCCCGATCAGCCCGCCTTCGAGCAGGCCGAGCAGGAAGATGGGTAGGACAGCCCACACGAACAGGCGACGGACGGGTATCCGGAGGAGGACAACTACATGCCCCCTCCGAAGACAAGATTAGCCTCGGCATTGACGAGTTCGGCGTGCCCGAGGACCCCGCGGAGCAGGAGCACTTCAAGCGCTGGCTTATTGCCACTATGAGAAGCCTGAAGAAGAAGCAGCAGCAGCTTCAAGCTGATCAAGACCTGCTCACAGACAGATGGACAGAAATCCTGGCAGCCGAGGAATATGGACTCGAGTGCCACACGGCTGACCGGCCGCCTCGAGGTCGGGATAAAATGACATATCAGCCCAAATACCAGCCTGCACCCCCGCGCCAGTTTACTACGGCCCGGGGCAATACTCAAGACCTGCGTGATAAATTGGATAACACTGCAGGACAACCAAGATCGATCTACGGATCACGGGGGCGTGCTGCAGCACATGACAATGACCGTCATACCGGATACACTAATAGCAAACCTGGCCGGGCCGAACACAACCAGCCAGACATAGCCATACTGCGTTGTGACATAGCCCGGCACAGAGGCGCCGCACACCCCCTCTGCTTCACCGAAGAAGTGATGGACCATGAATTCCCAGAAGGGTTCAAACCCATAAACATCGAATCATACGGTGGCACAATAGACCCCGCGGTATGGATTGAAGATTTCCTTCTCCACATCCACATGGCCCGCGGAGACGATCTACATGCCATCAAGTATCTTCCCCTTAAGCTCAAAGGACCCGCCCGGCACTGGCTAAACAGCCTGCCCGCAAATTCCATTGGCAGTTGGGAAAACCTGGAAGACGCATTCCTTGACAACTTCCAAGGCACATATGTGCGACCTCCGGACGCCGATGACTTGAGCCACATTACTCAACAGCCCGGAGAATCAGCCAGGAAATTCTAGACTCGGTTCCTAACCAAAAAGAACCAAATAGTTGACTGTCCGGATGCCGAAGCCCTGGCGGCCTTCAAGCATAATATCCGCGACGAGTGGCTCACCCGACACCTCGGCCAGGAGAAACCCAAGTCCATTGCAGCTCTCACGACACTAATGACCCGCTTTTGCGCGGGCGAGGATAGCTGGTTGGCTCGCAGCAGCACTACGCCACATTCTGGCACTTCAGACGTTCGTGAAAATAATGGCAAGCTACGGCGCAACAGACATAAACGACGGAACAACGGCGACAACACCGAAGACACGGCAGTCAACGCCGGATTCAGCGGATCCAAATCCGGTCAGCGGAAGAAGCCGTTCAAAAGAAACAATCAGGGACCGTCCAGTCTAGACCATATACTGGAGCGCTCGTGCCAAATTCATGGCACCCTGGACAAGCCAGCCAACCACACCAACAGAGACTGGTGGGTATTTAAACAGGCCGGCAAAATAAACGCCAAAAAACAAGGACAAGGGGCTGCACAGCGACGATGACGAGGAGCCCTGGCGTCCGAGCACAGGGGGACAGAAGAAATTCCCCCCCCCCCAAGGTGAAAACGGTCAACATGATCTACGCCACTCACATCCCCAAGCGGGAACGGAAGCGAGCACTACGGGACGTCTACGCGATGGAGCCAGTCGTCCCCAAATTCAGCCCATGGTCAGCTTGTCCGATCACCTTTGATCATAGGGATCATCCTACTAGCATCCGTCACGGCGGCTCAGCCGCATTGGTCTTAGACCCAATCATCGGCGGATTCCACCTCACACGAGTCCTTATGGACGGCGGCAGCAGCCTGAACCTGCTTTACCAGGATACAGTGCACAAAATGGGCATCGGTCCTTCAAGGATCAAGCCCACCAAAACCACCTTTAAAGGTGTAATCCCTGGAGTAGAGGCCTGTTGTACGGGCTCTATAACATTGGAAGTGGTCTTCGGATCTCCAGATAACTTCCGAAGCGAAGAGTTAATCTTTGATATCGTCCCTTTCCGTAGTGGTTACCACGCACTGCTCGGACGAACCGCATTCGCTAGATTCAATGCGATACCACACTATGCATACCTTAAGCTCAAGATACCAGGCCCGCGCGGGGTTATCACAGTCAACGGAAACATGGACCGCTCTCTCCGTACAGAAGAGCATACTACAACCCTCGCGGCAGAAGTAAAATGCGGCCTCCTCCGGCAAACCACCAATCCGGCGACGACAACCTCAAGCACCATCAAGCGAGTCCGGAGCACCCTGCAATAGGATCACCAGGCACCCCAAGAGCGCGACTAGCAGTCCGGCCTCCGCTCAAATCCTATCAAAGCAGCATTCGTGCCACGCGTACACAATTACGCACTCAAAATACCATGGGCACAGGCAGAGGCGTAGCACTGGCTCAGTCAACAGTGCGGTATCACCGCAACATACCTTCATAACCTTTCCTTTTACCTTTCAGGACATTGCTTTAGTGCAGCCTCTCCAGAAGAGCCGGATTGTCGGACTTACATAAGAGAGCAAACTAAGGAGGCAACAGGCTGTGCGTAGAGAAGGAAATACCCAGGTGGAATCTATTTACGATCGTTATACCTGTTTGATCTATCTGAACATAGCTTGCCCCTGGATAGGATATGTTAAATAATCCTATTTATCTCCGCTTAATGCATTCATTGTAAACATACGCTTAAACGTATTATTCATCAATGGGAGACCATATATAGCATCAGCTTATTATTCTTATTTGAGCATTTTTTTTTCTTACAAATGTTTATTTGATATTGCATCCATACACCTTGGTACGTTCAGTTTGCCAGGGGCTTCTTATGGCGCCCCATAATACGGCAAGACAAGTCCGAACACTTTCCACAGTGCGGCACCCCGAACTTATAGCACTATATGCATCAGCTCCGAATCATGTCTTGGGTCTACAGTTGGGTTAGCCCGGCTCCCTTGTTTTGGTGCCTTATGATCCGTTATATCGGCTAAGGTAGCGCAGGGAGAACTACTGCGATCATGTCCTGGTTCTTCCGGACGAGCACCTCAGTAGAGAAAGCCAAAAACTGACCGGCATGATGAGGCGAGAGCTCGTCGCTGTTCGAGAGGTCTTAAAATCCTTAAAGATTTTTCCGCTTTAGGCGATAAATCGGCTTAGTCCGATCTAGGCGTATATAGCGCCCCAATTCGGCCTTCCGGATTCTAGGGGCTTTGCCGAAATTTAAAATCATAAACTTCTCTGGCTAAGTGAAGGTTATAAAGCCGCATAGTCTGATTGCCTTGTTCGCTGCGCCGGACACCTCCTTAAGGGACCAAACATTTGGATAAAGAGTGTCCGGGTTTTCCACGAACACCCCAGTACTAGTTACGTGGGGGCGAAAGCTGACGACTGGCCTACTTTCAGTATTTTATAAACAGCCGCACAGAAGATAATATTTTAAATAACAAAAGCGCTACATAGCGCAAGTAACTTCGTCCTTATAATACAAACATGACAGAAGTGAATTCATTCTAAAATTGTGTCCTTGGTACATTCATTGGCCACGAGGCGAGCGCCCTGCATAACGACATTGTAATACTTCTCCGGATAGCAATGTGCCTTGCCCTCCGACGGCCCGTCCTTCACCAGCTTCTCTGCATCCAGCTTGCCCCAATGCACCTTCGCACGGGCAAAGGTCCGGCAGGCACCCTCAATGCAAACGGATCGCTTGATGACTTCGAGTCGCGGACAGACATTCACCATCCGCTTGATCAGGCCGAAGTAGCTGGTGGGCAGGGGCTCACCGGGCCACATCCGGACTATGAAATCCCTCATAGCCACTTCGGCCGCCCTGTGGAGTTCGACCAACTGCTTCAGTTGGTCACTCAGAGGCATTGGATGTTCGGCCCAAGCATACTGGGTTCAGAACAGCTTCTCCGTTGAGCTCCCCTCCTGGGCACGGTAGAACTCCGCGGCATCTGATACGCTGCGTGGCAGATCTGCGAATGCCCCTGGAGAGCTCCGGACTCGGGTAAGTAAAAGAAACGCCTCCTCCACATGTTTTCTTTGCATAAAGATTTTCTTACCTGCCGCTATCTTTTTGGCCTCCTGGATTTCCTATTGTGCCTTCTCGGCTTCGGCCTTCGCGTCTTTTATACTTGCAAGGGCCTTCGCAAGCTCGGCCTCTTTCGCCTTAAGCTCATGCTCCATGGACTCGAACTTTTTGCCAAGTTCCTGGAGCTCTTGTTGTACCTCACCCACTCTAGCATCTTTCTTTTCATGCTCCTTGCATTCCAAGGCCACCTTGTGTTCGGCCTCGGACAACGCTTTCTTCAGAGACGCCACTTCGGTGGTGGCCCCTGTTACAAATTCACGACGCTTCGTCGTTAGAATAACCAATTTTATCTATCCTTCATTACATGAGAGAGGGGAATCATTCACCTTTGTTCTCTTCGAGCTGCCTCCTCGTAAGGTTGAGCTCTCCCTGCGCCTGCTCCAGGTCCTGTTTTAGTCCGGCGATCTCGGCCGTACGGACAGCAGCTGCAAGCAGCACAGCCTGTTTATTCACTTCCAAATATATTGTTAGACTCCTGCGGATTATAATTGACCCTCCGTTTGGTCTTTCTTTCCGAACACCAAACCGAGTATCAAGGGCTACTACCTATCGGGTGGTAATTTCACACATTTTTATTACTTACCTCAAAGCCTGTTAGTAGGCTGGTGCAAGCTTTGGTTAGTCCGCTCTTGGCAGACAAAACCTTCTGAATCACCGCACGCATAAGAGTATGGTGCTCTTCATCCATGGAAGCGCCTCGAAGCGCTTCCAGCAGACAATCCGATGCCTCGGGCGTAGCGGAAGTCCTCGGCACAGACGACTCGCCCTCCTTAACGAGGGGCTGCCCGCCTGAGCCCGGAACCACGGGAGGTTCCGGAACAATGTTCGGTGGAGAGTCCAGCTTACTACGGCTCTCATCAACACGATCCGCGGGATCTTGAACCCCGCGTGTCCGACGTCTGGAATGCCGCCTTGGGGCGCCTCCAGATCCACCTCCCCCCACTCTAGGAGCCTTTGGGACAACACCTCCGTGTAATCCGCAGGCTGAGGAGTAGTGGCCGTTGGGAGTGAGTTCATTGCTGACTCACTCAAGGACCCATCCGAAGACGACACCTCGGGATGGACCCTGGCCGGACTGCATACAAGTTCGGCGTTATAACAAAACTATGAAGCAAAATTACGATAGAGTGCGGATACTTACGATCGCACTAGGGGCTTCTTCCTGGGAAGCCACCCCTCCTCGCTATCGGTGGCGGTGGAGGAGTAGTCCGGAAGGGACGTGTTTCCCTTCTTGGACGTCCCAGCCTCCTCCTCCGGGGCGGCCTTCCTCCTTTTCTCCCCCCAATACGGGGAGGTGGAGTTTCTTCTTGTTTTCCCCTGCCTCCGTGGGAGGAATCTGCCTCGTCGTCATCGGACGACGAGGGCATGACGGCCTTGCGCCGGGGGCCTCTCCTGGCCCCCTGGTCCGCCCTCTCAGGCCCCCCCCGTCCTCTCCGGATGGGGCGGCCTCTTCTTCTTCTTCTTCTTCTTCTTCCCCTTCGGGGGAGGAGTGTGCCTCGTCATCTTTGAACGAGGCTTCCGACGCGACCTTACGCCGGACACCCTTTCGGATCCCCGAGGCCTTCTTTCCGGCCTTCTTCTCCGGCACCTTGTAGGGAGCGACGACCAGCATCTCCGTCAGGAGAGCATCAACCGGGTCTTCTGGCAGCGGAGCCGGACAGTCAATCTGCTCCGCTATCGCCACGTAATCCTGAACAAATATGCACAATTACTTGAGGCTCCCTCATGAATATATTGGAAAGAACTGAACCCGGTGGTAGCCTGAAAACTCACCTGATTAGGAGGCCACGCGGCATGGAGCCCACGGTCCTCGGATGTGGGAGGAGGTACTTCGGAGGCCTTGAACAACGCCTTCCACGCGTCTTCATGCTTCATGCCATAGAGCCTCTGAAGCGTCTGGTGTTCGGCCAGAACAAACTCCCGCAGATTGAATGCCCGTCTTTGGCATGGTAGAATCCGACGAACGAGCATGACCTGGATCACGTTGACTAGTTTGATGTTCTTGTTTTTCATGCTCTTGATGCAGTTTTGGAGCCCGCTCAGCTTTGTAGATTCACCCCAGGACAGGCCCTTCTTTTCCCAGGAGGTGAGCCGCATGGGGGTTCCGGATTGGAATTCGGGGGCCGCCGCCCAGTTGGCGTCATGCGGCTCGGTGATGTAGAACCACCCCGACTGCCACCCCTTCACCATTTCTGCAAAGGATCCGTCAAGCCAGGTGACATTGGGCATCTTTCCCACCATGGCTCCTCCGCACTCCGCTTGCTGGCCGCTTACGATCTTCGGCTTCACGCAGAAGATTTGCAGCCACAAGCCAAAATGAGGCTTGATGCGGTGGAAGGCCTCGCATACAATGATGAACACCAAGATGTTGAGGACGATGTTTGGGGCCAGATCATGGAAATCTAGCCCGTACTAGAACATGAGCCCGCGGACGAAGGGGTGAAGTGGAAACCCCAGTCCATGGACGAAGTGGGCAAGAAACACGACCCTCTCGTGGGGTCCCGGAGTTGGAGTGACCTGCCCGTCGTTCGGTAGCCGGTGCGCTATGTCTGTGGCCAAGTATCCGTCCGCCCGAAGATTTGCGATGTGCTTCTCCTTCACGGTGGAGGCTACCCACTTGCCTCCTACTCCGGACATATTTAGCTATGCAAAGAAGACTTGGACTAGGGCGCTGGAGCTCGGGGAGGTAAGTATGAGCAGAGGAGGAGGAGGGCATGGGTGAAAATGAGGGTCCTTTATCCCTTTATAGAGGCGACGAAAGTGGTGTGCTTCCCCACTTGCCCGTTGAGAATCTCTTACTTCCCAAGCGCCACGATTGATGGCACGCTGGGATTACCCATACCCGTATTGATGAGAATCCCACGATAGGGGGACACGATCTCTGCTTTGACAAGACGTGTCAAGGAAACTGCCTCATAATACACGTTGTGGCTGGTTGTGGGAAAACGGTTTGAATAATGACCCGACCGTAATGACATATCACGTCGTCTAAAAAGTTGTCAGTTGAAGTATCATTCTCTCTACGGTGGTATGTGAATATCATTTTGCAGATCCGGACACAGTCTACGTGTTCGACAATAACCTTGGAGTATTCGGAAGGAGGAACCCGCCTTGCAATGCCGAAGGCAAGACTGCGCGCCGGACTCATCGTCATTGAAGCCTGGTTCAGGGGCTACTGAGGGAGTCCTGGATTAGGGGGTATCCGGACAGACGGACTATATACATCGTCCGGACTATTGAAGCGTGAAGATACAAGACTCAAGACTCCGGCCCGTGTCCGGATGGGACTCTCCTTTGCATGGAAGACAAGCTTGGCGATTCGGATATTGTATTTCCTTCCTTGTAACCAACTCCATGTAAACCCTAGCCCTCTCCGGTGTCTATATAAACCAGAGAGGATGGTCCTTAGAAGGCCGATCACATTTACAATCATACCATCGTAGGCTAGCTCCTAGGGTTTAGCCTCTACGATCTCGTGGTAGATCTACTCTTGTACTACTCATATCTTCAATATTAATCAAGCAGGGAGTAGGGTTTTACCTCCATCGAGAGGGCCCGAGCCTGGGTAAACATTGTGTCCCTTGCTTCCTGTTACCATCAGCCTAAGACGCACAGATCGGGACCCCCTACCCGAGATCTGCCGGTTTTGACACCAACACACCTCCCCGGCAACGGCGCTAGAAAAGAGCTTGATGTCTACTACGCAACTTTATTCTTGTAGACCCGTGTTGGGCCTCCAAGTGTAGAGTTTTGTAGGACAGTAGCAATTTTCCCTCAAGTGGATAACCTAAGGTTTATCAATCCGTGGGAGGCGTAGGATGAAGATGGTCGCTCTCAAACAACCTTGCAACCAAATAACAAAGAGTCTCTCGTGTCCCCAACACACCAAATACAATGGTAATTTGTATATGTGCAATAGTTCAGCGAAGAGATGGTGATACAAATGTAATGATGATAGTAGATATTGATTTTTGTAGTAGGAACAATAAAAAAAGCAAGGTAACGAGTAACAAAAGTGAGCACAAACGGTATTGCAATGCTTGAAAACAAGGCCTAGGGTCCATACTTTCGCTAGTGTAATCCCTCAACAATTCTAATATAATTGGATCATATAACATCCCTTAACGTGCGATGAAGAATCACTCCAAAGTTCCTATCTAGTGGAAAACATAAGAAGAAATTGTTTGTAGGGTACGAAACAAGCTCAAAGCTATTCTTTCCAATCAATCTATCCTAGAGTTCGTACTAAAATAACACCAAGCTATTCTTTCCGATTGATCTAACCAAGAGTTCGTACTAAAATAACACCATATGATACGCATCAACCAACTCTAATGTCACCTAGATACTCCAATGTCACCGCGAGTATCCGTGAGTTGATTATACTATATGCATCAAACAATTTCAGATTCATAATACTCGATCCAACACAAAGAACCTCAAAGAGTGCCCTAGGATTTCTACCGGAGAAACAAAGACAAGAACGTGCATCAACCCCTATGCATATATTACGCCAATGTCACCTCGGGAATTTGCGAGTTGAGTGCCAAAACATGTATCAAGTGAATCAATATGATACCTGCTACGTCTTGAGCTTGCGTTGGTTTTCCTTGAAGAGGAAAGGGTGATGCAGCAATAGTAGCGTAAGTATTTCCCTTAGTTTTTGAGAACCAAGGTATCAATCTAGTAGGAGGCTCCTCAAAAGTCCCACACACCTACACAAACAAACAAACAACTCGCAACCAACGCAATAAAGGGGTTGTCAATCCCTTCACGGCCACTTGCGAAAGTGAGATCTGGTAAAGATAGTATGATAAGATAAATATATTTTTGGTATTTTATATTATAGATGCAAAAAGTAAAGATGCAAATAAAAGTAGATTGGAAGCAAATATAATAAGAGATAGACCCGGGGGCCATAGGTTTCACTAGAGGCTTTTCCCAAGATAGCATAAGTATTACGGTGGGTGAACAAATTACTGTCGAGCAATTGATTGAAAAGCAAATAGTTATGAGATTATCTAGGCATGATCATGTATATAGGCATCACGTCCGCAACAAGTAGACCGACTCCTGCGTGCATCTACTACTATTACTCCACACATCGACCGGCTCCTGCCTGCATCTAGAGTATTAAGTTCACAAAGAACATAGTAACGCATTAAGCAAGATGACATGATGTAGAGGGATAAACTCATGCAATATGATATAAACCTCATCTTTTTATCCTCGATGGCAACAATACAACACGTGCCTTGGAACCCTTTCTGTCACTGGGTAAGGACACCGCAAGATTGAACCCAAAGCTAAGCACTTCTCCCATGGTAAGAAAGATCAATCTAATAGGCCAAACCAAACTGATAATTCAAAGAGACTTGCAAAGATAACTCAAGCATACATAAAAGAATTCAGAGGAGATTCAAATATTTCTCATAGATAAACTTGATCATAAACCCACAATTCATCGGATCTCGACAAACACACCACAAAAAGAGATTACATCGAATAGATCTCCACAAGAGAGGGGGAGAACATTGTATAGAGATCCAAAAAGAGAGAAGAAGCCATCTAGCTAATAACTATGGACCCGAAGGTCTGTGGTAAACTACTCACTACTCATCGGAAGGGCTATGGTGTTGATGTAGAAGCTCTCCATGGTCGATTCCCCCTCCGGCAGAGCGCCAGCGAAGGCTCCAAGATGGGATCTCGCTGATACAGAAGGTTACGACAGTGGAAATTGTGTTTCGGGTGCTCCCTGGATGTTTTCGGGGTACGTAGGCTTATATAGGAGGAAGAAGTACGTCGGTGGCCGCCCGAGGGTCCCACGAGACAGGGGCGCGCGCCCTACCCTCTCGTGGCCGCCTCGGCTGCTTCTTGACTTGCACTCCAAGTCCTCTGGATCACGTTCGTTCCAAAAATCACGCTTCCGAAGGTTTCATTCCGTTTGGACTACGTTTGATATTCCTTTTCTTCGAAATACTGAAATAGGCAAAAAAAACAGCAATATGAGTTGGGCCTCCGGTTAGTAGGTTAGTCCCAAAAATGATATAAATGTGTAAAATAAAGCCCATAAACATCCAAAAGGGGTAATATAATAGCATGGAACAATAAAAAATTATAGATACGTTGGAGACGTATCAAGCATCCCCAAGCTTAATTCCTGCTCGTCCTCGAGTAGGTAAATGATAAAAACAGAATTTTTGATGTGGAATGCTAGCTAGCATAATTCTCAATGTAATTTTCTTTATTGTGGCATGAATGTTCAGATCCAAATGATTCAAGATAAAAGCTTATAAAACATAAAAATAATAATGCTTCAAAGCATACTAACAAATAATCATGTCCTATCAAAATAGCACAGTCAAAGAAAGCTTATCCCTACAAAGTCATATAGTTAGGCCATGCTTCATTTTAATTACACAAAATACTCCCATCATGCACAACCCCGATGACGAGCCGAGCAATTGTTTCATACTTTTTAACGCGCTTCAGCTTTTTCAACTCTTACGCAATACATGAGCGTAAGCCATGGACATAGCACTTAGGTGGTAAAAGATGGTGGTTGTGAGGACAAAAGAGGGAGAAGATAGTCTCACATCAACTAGGCGTGTCAACGAGCTATGGAGATGCCCATCAATAGATATCGATGTGAGTGAGTAGGGATTGCCATGCAACGGATGCACTAGAGCTATAAATATATGAAAGCTCAACAAAAAGAACTAAGTGGGTGTGCATCCAACTTGCTTGCTCACGAAGACCTAGGGCATTTTTGAGGAAGCCCATCATTGGAATATACAAGCCAAGTTCTATAATGAAAAATTCCCACTAGTATATGAAAGCGATAACATAGGAGACTCTCTATCATGAAGATCATGGTGCTACTTTGAAGCACAAGTGTGGAAAAATAGATAGTAGCATTGTCCCTTCTCTCTTTTTCTCTCATTTTTTTTATTTCTCATTTTTTTTCTTTTCTCTCTTTTTTTCTTTGGCCTTTCTTTTTTTTCTTTTTGGCCTTTCTCCCTTTTTTTTCTTTTTGTAAAGTCCAAAGTATCATCCCGACTTGTGTTGGAATCATAGTCTTCATCATCGTTTCCTCACTGAGACAATGCTCTAATAATGAAGATCATCACACTTTTCTGGATTTACAACTCCAGAATTACAACTCAAAGCTAGAACAAGATATGACTCTATATGAATGCCTCTGGCAGTGTACCGGGATATGCAATGAATCAAGAGCGACATGTATGAAAATTATGAAGGTGGCCTTGCCACAAATACGATGTCAACTACATGATCATGCAAAGAGCAATATGACAATGATGAAACGTGTCATAATAAACGGAATAGTGGAAAGTTGCATGGCAATATATCTCGGAATGGCTATGAAAATGCCATAATAGGTAGCTATGGTGGCTGTTTTGAGGAAGGTAAATAATGGGTTCAATACCGGCGAAAGTTGCGCAGTAATAAGAGAGGCTAGCAAAGTGGAAGGATGAGTGTGCGTATATCCATGGACTCACATTAGTCATAAATAACTCATATACTTATTGCAAAAGTCTACTTAGCCCTCAAAGCAAAGTACTACTACGCATGCCCCAAGAGGGATAGATTGGTAGGAAAAGACCATCGCTCGTCCCCGACTGCCACTCATAAGGAAGACAATCAGAGGAGCACCTCATGCAACAAATTTGTCACACAACTTTTACCATACGTGCATGCTACGAGACTTACTAACTTCAACAAAAGTATTTCTCAATTTCATAATTATACACTAGCATGACCCTAACATTACCACCTTTATATCTCAAAACAATTATCAAGCAACAAATTGATCATAGCATCCAATTCACTTCCTATGATAGTTTTTATTATACCCAACTTGGATGCTCATCATTCTAATACCAAATTTGTAACCATAGCAAATACCATGCTGTTCTAAAAGAATCTCAAAATAATATAAGTGAAGCATGAGAGACTAACAATTTCTATAAAATCAAGCCACCGCCGTGCTCTAAAAAAATATAAGTGAAGCAATAGAGCAAAAACTATTAATCTCAAAAGATATAAATGAAGCACATAGAGTATTCTAGCAAATTCTAATCAAATAGGCTTCTCCCAAAAGGTGTGTAAAGCAAGGATGATTGTGGTAAACTAAAAAGCAAATACTAATATAATACATGGCGCTCCAAGCAAAACACATATCATGTGGCGATAAAAATATAGCTCCAAGTAAAGTTACGAATGAACGAAGACGAAAGAGGGGATGCCTTCCCGGGGCATCCCCAAGCTTAGGCTTTTGGATATACTTAAATATCTTGGGGTGCCATGGGCATCCCCAAGCTTAGGCTCTTGCCACTCCTTATTGCATAGTCCATAAAAGATTTACCCAAAACTTGAAAACTTCACAACACAAAACTCAACAGGAAATCTTATAAGCTCCGTTAGTGAAAGAAAACAAAACCACCACATAAGGTACTGTAATGAACTCATTCTTTATTTATTTTGGTGTTAAACCTACTGTATTACAAGTTCTCTATGGTTCATACCCTTACATACTAGCCATAGATGCATCAAAATAAGCAAACAACACACGAAAAACAGAATCTGTCAAAAACATAACAGTCTGAAGCAATCTGTAACTAACGCAAACTTCTGGAACTCTAAAAATCCTACCAAAATAGGACGTATTGTACAATTTGTTTATTGATCAGCAGAAACAATAATCAATGCAAAAGCACGTTTGTGTGATTTATTGAATTTTTTCTCGTGAGCGCAAAGTTTCTGTTTTTCAGCAGAATCAAATCAACTATCATCATAGGTTATCCTATAGGTTCTACTTGGCACAAACACTAATTAAAAGAAAAAACACATCTAAACAGAAAGTAGATGCAAAATTTATTACTAAATAGGAAAAAAAAAACATAAAGAAAATTGGGTTGCCTCCCAACTAGCGCTATCGTTTAACGCCCCTAGCTAGGCATAAAAGCGAAGATAGATCTAAATAGTGCCATCTTTGGCACTTGATTCATACATAGCTCGCATGATAGATTCATAAGGTAATTTGACTTTCTTTCTTGGAAAGTGCTCCATGCCTTTCTTTAATGGAAATTTGAATCTAATATTCCCTTCCTTCATATCAATAATCGCACCAATCGTTGTAAGGAAAGGTCTACCAAGAATAATTGGGCAAGAAAGATTGCAATCTATATCAAGAACGATAAAATATACGGGCACCAAATTTCTATTTTCAATAATGATAACATCATTGATCCTTCTCATTGGCTTTTTAATGGTGGAATCCGGAAGGTGCAAATTTGAAGAGCAATCATCAAGATCATGGTAACCTAGAATATCACATAAAGTTTTCGGAATCGTGGAAACACTAGCACCCAAATCACACAAAGCAAAACACTCATGATCTTTAATTCTAATTTTTATAGTAGGTTCCCACTCATCATTAAGTTTGCTAGGTATAGAAACTTCCAAATTAAGTTTTTCATCATAAGATTGCAACAAGGCATCAACGATATGTTTGGTAAAAGCTTTATTTTGACTATAAGCATGAGGAGAATTAACAACGGATTGCAACAAGGAAATACATCCTTCTAAAGAACAATTATCATAATCAAATTCCTTAAAATCCGAGATAGTGGGTTCAATGCTATTTAAAGTCATGATCTCTTCAATCCCACTTTTACCAAATTTAGCATCAAGATCTAAAAACTCCGAATTTTTGGGACGCCTTCTAGATAAAGTTGACTCATCTTCAGTCCCATTATTATCAAGATTCATATTGCAAAACAGAGATCTAATAGGAGACACATCAATAACTTTAAGATCTTCATCATTATTTTCATGGAAACTAGAGGAACACGCCTTTATAAAGCTATCTTTCTTAGCACGCAATCTAGCGGTTCTTTCCTTGCACTCGTCAATGGAAATTCTCATTACTTTGAGAGACTCATTGATATCATGCTTATGGGAAGAAGATCTAAGTTTAACAGAATCAACATCAAGCGAAAGTCTATCAACGTTCCTAGCCAAATCATCAACTTTGAGCAATTTTTCTTCAAGCAAGCATTAAAATTCTTTTGAGAAATCATAAATTCTTTCACGCTATTCTCAAAATCAGAGGGCATCTTATTAAAATTACCATAAGAATTATTGTAGGAACTTCCATAATTATTAGAGGAATTACTAGGGAACGGTCTAGAATTAAAGTTTCCTCTATAAGCATTGTTTCCAAAACTATTCCTACCAACAAAATTCACATCCATAGATTCATTATTATTCTCAATCAAAGTAGACAAAGGCATATCATTGGGATCAAGAGGAGTATTTTTAGTAGCAAATAATTTCATAAGTTCATCCAACTTTCCAGTCAAAACATTGATTTCTTCTATAGCATGCACTTTTTTACTAGAAGATCTTTCGGTGTGCCATTGAGAATAATTTGCCATAATATTATCAAGAAGTTTTGTAGCATCTCCTAATGTGATTTCCATAAAAGTGCCTCCCGCGGACGAGTCTAAGAGATTTCTAGAAGCAAAGTTCAAACCGGCATAAAAATTTTGTATTATCATCCATAAATTCAAACCATGAGTAGGGCAATTGCGAATCATCAATTTCATTTTTCCCAAGATTGGGAAACATGCTCATGATCAAGTTGTTTAAAATTCTTAATATCGTTCCTAAGAGTGATAATCTTAGCGGGAGGGAAATACTTAGAGATAAAGGCATCTTTGCACTTGTTCCAAGAATCAATACTATTTTTAGGCAAAGACGAAAATCAAACTTTAGCATGATCTCTAAGTGAAAACGGAAATAACTTCAATTTAACAATATCATTATTCGTATATTTCTTCTTTTGCATATCACATAGATCAACAAAGTTGTTTAGATGAGTAGCGGCATCTTCACTAGGAAGGCCGGTGAATTGATCTTTCATAACAAGAAGGCAGTATTGATTTCACAAGACTCAACATCATTAACAGGAGCAATCGGAGTACTAAGGAAATCATTGTTATTGGTATTCGAGAAATAACACAATTTGGTATTATCTTGCGCCATGGAAACAAGTAATCCAACACACAAGCAAACAGAAAAAGGCAAGCAAAAAGAGAGAGGAGAGATTGGGAAAGAGAGGGCAAATAAAACGGCAAGGGTGAAGTGGGGGAGAGGAAAACGAGAGGCAAATGGCAAATAATGTAAATGCGAGGGAGATGGGTTTGTGATGGGTACTTGGTATGTCTTGACTTGAGCGAAGACCTCCCCGGCAATAGCGCCAGAAATCCTTCTTGCTACGTCTTGATCTTGCATCGGTTTTCCTTGAAGAGGAAAGGGTGATGCAGCAATAGTAGCGTAAGTATTTCCCTTAGTTTTTGAGAACCAAGGTATCAATCTAGTAGGAGGCTCCTCAAAGTCCCACGCACCTACACAAACAAACAAAGAACTCGCAACCAACGCAATAAAGGGGTTGTCAATCCCTTCACGGCCACTTGCAAAAGTGAGATCTGATAAAGATATTATGATAAGATAAATATATTTTTGGTATTTTATATTATAGATGCAAAAAGTAAAGATGCAAATAAAAGTAGATTGGAAGCAAATATGATAAGAGATAGACCCGGGGGCCATAGGTTTCACTAGAGGCTTCTCTCAAGATAGCATAAGTATTACGGTGGGTGAACAAATTATTGTCGAGCAATTGATAGAAAAGCGAATAGTTATGAGATTATCTAGGCATGATCATGTATATAGGCATCACGTCCGCAACAAGTAGACCAACTCCTGCCTGCATCTACTACTATTACTCCACACATCGACCGACTCCTGCCTGCATCTAGAGTATTAAGTTCATAAAGAACAGAGTAACGCTTTAAGCAAGATGACATGACGTAGAGGGATAAACTCATGCAATATGATATAAACCCCATCTTTTTATCCTCGATGGCAACAATACAATACGTGCCTTGCAACCCTTTTTGTCACTGGGTAAGGACACCACAAGATTGAACCCAAAGCTAAGCACTTCTCCCATGGCAAGAAAGATCAATCTAGTAGGCCAAATCAAACTGATAATTCAAAGAAACTTGCAAAGATAACTCAATCATACATAAAAGAATTCAGAGGAGATTCAAATATTTCTCATAGATAAACTTGATCATAAACCCACAATTCATCAGATCTCGACAAACACACCGCAAAAAGAGATTACATCAAATAGATCTCCACAAGAGAGGGGGAGAACATTGTATTGAGATCCAAAAAGAGAGAAGAAGCCATCTAGCTAATAACTATTGACCTGAAGGTCTGTGGTAATCTATTCACAACTCATCGAAAGGGTTATGGTGTTGATGTAGAAGCCCTCCATGGTCGATTCCCCCTCTGGTAGAGCGCCGACGAAGGCTCCAAGAATCACGCTTCAGGGTTACGGTGGATACAGAAGGTTACGGTGGTGGAAATTGTGCTTCAGGTGCTCCCTGGATGTTTTCGGGGTATGTAGGCTTATATAGGAGGAAGAAGTACGTCGGTGGTCGCCCGAGGGGCCCACGAGACAGGGGCGCGCCCTATAGGTGGGGGGGGGGCGTGCCCTACCCTCTCGTGGCCGCCTCGGCTGCTTCTTGACTTGCACTCCAAGTCCTCTGGATCAAGTTCGTTCCAAAAATCACGCTTCCGAAGGTTTCATTCGTTTGGACTCCGTTTGATATTCCTTTTCTTTGAAATACTGAAATAGGCAAAAAACAGCAATACGGGCTGGGCCTCCGGTTAGTAGGTTAGTCCCAAAAATGATATAAATGTGTAAAATAAAGCCCATAAACATCCAAAAGGGGTAATATAATAGAATGGAACAATCAAAAATTATAGATACGTTGGAGACGTATCAACACCCCATTGTCACCACGGGTATTCATAGCAAGACATACATAAAGTGTTCTCAAATCCATAAAAGTATTCAATCCGATAAAACGAAATCTCAAAGGGAAAACTCAATTCCTCGCAACAAGATAGAGAGGGAGAAACACCATATGATCCAACTATACTAACAAAGCCTGCGATACATCAAGATCGTGTCATCTCAAGAACATGAGAGAGAGAGAGAAAGAGATAGATTAAACACATACTACTAGTGCAAACCCTCAGCCCCGAGGGTGCAATACTCCCTCCTCATCATGGTGGCCATAGGGATGATGAAGATGGCCACCGGTGATGATTTCCCCCTCCGGCGGAGTGCTGGAACGGGGTCTAGATTGGTTTTTCATGGCTACAGAGGCTTACAGCGTCGGAACTTCTGATCTAGGGTTATCTTCGGGGGTTATGGAATATTGGGCAATTTATAGGGCGAAGAGGCGGTGCGGGAGGCCACCGAGGTGGGCACAACCCACCTGGGCGCGCCTGGCCCCCAGGCGCGCCCTGGTGGCTTGTGCTCCCCTCGGAGCTCCCCTCTGGTACTTCTTTGGCCCACCGGGTTTCTTCCGGTCCAAAAAAATCTCCAGAAAGTTTCGCTGTTTGGACTCCGTTTGGTATTGATTTTTTGCAATGTAAAAAATAAGCAAAAACAGCAACTGGCACTGGGCACTATGTCAATAGGTTAGTCCCAAAAAATGATATAAAGTTGCTAAAAAATGATTGAAAAACATCCAAGAATGATAATATAACAGCATGAATACTTCATTAATTATAGATATGTTGGAGACGTATCAGTAGCCTATGGCGCGCCCCAAGGGGGCCAGCAGCTGCCCTGGGGCGCATGCCAAGGTGCGCCCCCTTCCATACTTGGCACATTGGGGGGAGGAAAGGGGGGCCGGCGACCCCTAGGGCGCCTCCCCTTCCCTCTTCAGTGCGTGGAGAAAGGTAGGACGGGACCAGCCCCTCCTCCTTCCTTCCTAGGGTCAGCAGCCAGGAGGTGGGGCGCGCCAGCCCCCTTGTGGGCTGGTGTGCTCCCCTCCTTTTGGACCGTTAGGCCCAACAAGTCCCCATGGCCTTTCGGAACCCCTTCCGGTGATCCGATAATTATCTAGTGTATTCCGGAACCCTTCCGGAGACCGAATACCATCATCCTATATATCAATATTTACCACCGGACCATTTTAGAGCTCCTCGTCGTATTTGTGACCACATCCAGGACTTCGAACAACATTCGGTCACCAACATACATAACTCATATAGTACTATATCATCAACGAACGTTAACCGTGCGGACCCTGTGGGTTCGAGAATGATGTAGACATGTCTGAGACGGTTCTCCGATCAATAACCAATAGCCCATATTGGTTCCTACATATTCTACGAAATCTTTATCGTTTGAACCAATATGACGACATCTGTAGTTCCTTTTGTCTGTCGGTATGTTACTTGCCCGAGATTCGATCGTCGGTATCTCCATACCTAGTTCAATCTCGTTACCGACAAGTCTCTTTACTTGTTCCACAATACACACTTTGCTTGCAAGCTTCTTATGATGTTGTATTACCGAGAGGGTCCAGAGATACCTTTCCGTCATATGGAATGAAAAATCCCAACCTCGATCCATGCCAACTCAACAAACACCTTCGGAGAGCACCTTTATGATCTCCCAGTTACGAAGTGAGGTTTGATACACACAAGGCATTCCTCCGGAGTCCGGCAGTTGCATTATCTCATGGTCGAAGGAACATGTATTTGATATTAAGAAATAAGTAGCAATAAACCGAACGATCATATGGTATGCTAACAGATGGGCTCTTGTCCATCACATCATTCTCCTAATGGCGTGATCCCGTTATCAAATGACAACTCATGTCAAAGGTTAGGAAACATTAACCATCTTTTGATCAACGGCTAGTCTAGTAGAGGCTTACTAGGGACTTGGTATTTGTTTATGTATTCACACATGTATTTAAGTTTCCGATCAATACAATTATAGCATGAATAATAAATCATTATCATGATTAAGGAAATATAATAGTAACCACTTTATTATTGCCTCTAGGCATATTTCCAACAAGCACATGCTCTTTAATCTTCACCTTACATTCCTCAATATATGTCATGCACGCCTTGACCCTCAACCTCTCCTCCTCAATTTATTCGAGCCCATTCCATGTTGATGCCTTATCCAGATTCATGTCTATCGGCAATTAATTTCTTGTGGAGATCATGACCGAAATGTCGTCCTTGTACACACCACCCTCGTGTCCTCTCTTCCTCTCCTTCTTCTGGTCTTGTTCATGGTTTACAAAAAAATTTAGTTTCAATTTAAAAAAACACATATCAACAATATACATTTGTAATTCATCATAAGAATATCGAAGGAAATAAAATAAGAAAAAAATAACTTTCAGAAATTTTGTTGAGAAACTCCTACACACAAGTGCTCAAAATCTAGAGCCCTTGGAGCTATCCATAGACCACAATAGGACTTGTCAAGTGATATTAATTGAGGTATAGTGACTGAGACTGGTTACTTATGTTCTTAACTATCCTTAAGAAAGAAAAATGAGCCTTATGATGGTTATTCTATGGGGATCATTGCACTCCAAATGACATCACCGATGACGACGGGAAAAGCTTTGTTCAAAATTTGATGGATTTCCTAGTTAATTGTGTGAAGCTGCTTAATGTAGAACAACAAGGGGAAGATCGAGAAGGAAAAGGGCGCCATATTATACAGTTATTTTTGCAATTCCTTCGTTATCCAAGACAAAGTCCCTAAGGCTCTTCCATGTTGGACACGGGAGTTCGATCTTATTCTAGAAAGACATGTGGCAAGATCAGCTGCTGGAAATGTCACACCCAAGAGCCTTCTCGTTTGCCAGAGATGAGGATGTTTTGCTAGATACCTTCCTGGCCATCACAACTCCCCAGGAAGGTTTCCATTGGCCCATCTCTGTGCAAGCTAGAGAGGAGATCAGAGACTTGCAACAGATCACCGCATCCACAACACCAGATCCTGACCTAAACGACCAATGGATCTGCACGTGGGGAGCCAGGTACTAGGCCAGGAAGTTATATGCATTCTACTTCAAGGGCGTACAAGAGGATGATGTGTTTCGCTGGATATGGAAATCTAGATGTACTATGATGATCAAAGTGTTTGCCTGGTTGATGGACGCGGACCGCATCAATACTAGGAACATGATCAAAAGGCGGGACTGGAATGTGGGAGGGGAAATTAATTGTGCACTGTGTGACGCGGGAACGGAGGAAACATTGGAGCACTTATTCTTTGACTATCCATTTAGTGCTAGTTGTTGGGCCTTGATCAACATGCACTGGGGAGGGGGCGTGAATCATCTCACGAAAATGCATGCAGGAAAAGAGATGTGGACGAGTCCTATGTTCATGGAAATCTTTCTGATGGCGGCTTGGAGCATTTGGATGGAATGTAATGACAAAATATTTAGAAGGATCCCATACTCCCTCCCCTCTTCGAAGAATAGACTGAAAACAGATTTAGCGCCACTGGCCCATAGAGTTAAACCCTCCATAGTGGAGTTTGTAAAAAACTTTGTAGAATCGATCACTTAAAACTTGTACTGGTAGGCTAGACCAAAAACTCTCTTTTGTGCAAAAACTAGTGGGCCCTTCCCTAGGATGGGGTGGGCCTCATTAGGAATGTCGCACAAAAGATGATTGTCGTGTAACTTGTGTGATTGAAAAAGTGTCAGTGGGAGCCTCTCCTACTGTCTTTGGTTGTAAAAAAGGCTCTTTCATGTTGGAAGCCTTCTAATGAAGGTATGGTCAAAGTAAATATTGATGCATCTTTATCTCTCATAATCGGGTTGCAACTATAAATATTATAGCCCGAAATCACCATGGCAAAATTATTTCCTCATCCGCCCGTATTTTAATATTTGTAGTAGCAGAGAGGAAGCTGAATCTTCGTTGGAGAGTCTTGGATGTAGCCATGCCATGGTATTTAATTTTCAATTCTCATATTTATTATTGATGTTCCATACAATCACATATCGATAAAATATATGACAACCAATTTTCGCCACGACTTATGATATGTCATCTAATAATTAATACTCCTTCCGTCCGGAAATACTTGTCCTAGAAATGGATAAAATGGATGTATCTATAACTAAAATAAGTCTAGATACAACCATTTCGATGACAAGTATGTTCGGACGGAGGGAGTAGTTTACTACTAGTGTATAGGGGAGGCTCTACGCAACAAATATTCTATGCTACATGATCACACCTAGGAACACTATGAAAATGGCGGTAACGATCAAACTCACCGACAAACAGAGTAGAAGGACAATTCACACAGCTATGTTACACCTCCTAGCCGCGAAAATATCCTCTGAGACGAGAGTCGAGGTAGAAGACCCCTATGTGGCATCCACACATTTCGGAGTAGTGGTCCGGCAGAACTTTGACATCAAGGAAGAACAATTCTAAGAAACTAGATAGAGATAAAGTTTAGTGATGGTTCTCATCTAATTTGGTTAGACCAATTAGACATAGATTTGTAGCCTAAACACTTAGATCGGGAGAGTGTGGAGCTATTGGGAAAGAACCCCTTAGAATTCTATGTGCTTCGTGGGGGGTCTCTCCCCACATATTTATAGGTGGAGAGGGAGGAAGGGCGCCACAAGGAGGAGTCCTTCTCCTCCTCCAATGGACCAAGGAGACAAGGACTCCCCCTTGTCAAATTCGGCCTAGCCCTTCCTTATGGAAGTGGCGTCCCATGTGCGCCCCACGGGGCCCACTAGGGTTGTTATCTCATGACAAATCTTCACAACTTTCATCCATAAATAAAATACTCTGTTTTCTATATGTCTTCGGAACCCATTCTAAGGCCCCCCAAAAAAGAATTCATGTATAGCTCAGGACTTTTCAAAATCATGTTATACCTTTCCAGAATTCCCGAAACCCTTCCGGAACCACCCAAAACCTTTTCAAAATCCTCCAAAACACATTTGATGCTCATTTACTCATTTCTTATTTCTCTAGTTATCATGACTGCTGGTCATTAAGCGTGTGACCCTCTGCATATTTGAAAAATAAGCGTTCATGACCCTGAACCCTTTCCGGTCAATAGTTAGTAGTGGAATCTGGACACCCTCAGATATTCAGGAAGTTCTCAAGCGAACCTTTTGTTCCCAAATATGATTCCATTTGCATCGCGATACATTACAAAATCCAAGGTGAGATAATATCGGAATTTCCATGATCAACTCCATAATCACCATACCAGTTATCCTCGTTACCGGCATTGTTCTATTCACTCGTTTTTGTGTTTCACTATTCTGGTGATCTCCATCACATGTGTAAGCCAGACGATAATGATAAGCGGACCCATAGGGTATCTCTCCATCATGAGAGGAGCAAATCCCAGGTTTGAACTATCATTACCGAAACACATGTGTATAACGATATTTGATAAACCGAAGTGACCATTCAGTAAGTTACTTTTACTCACATCCAGTTATGAAGTGATATTCGATAAACCTAAAGTAACTGAGTATGTTGGCATACGGTATTTTTATGGTCTAAGGAACTAAGTAAACGTTAACACTTTATGAAAATACCAACAACATAATAAAGATACTACCTATAGTAATTCATAGGTTGGGTATATCCAACGCCATTGTTCTAATAATAATGTGTTCTTATTATTGATAGCATCATTGCTACTGTAAAAATGCTCATGGTCAGAAAAACAAGATCATGACGAATACATGAGCCTTTAGAGGCATGACTAGCAATCATGTTAGCGTTTATATTTTCATACAAGCAATTTGGTTTTTCTCCGAATCTCATATTCAAAAACCAATACAATTGCCCAAAAGATAACGCCCACACGTGCGGCATGTTTGCACATCGCCCACACGTCTTGATCCACGGAATCTGTTAGAATCTGAGTGCCACGTGGGCATCATCGTGTGTGTGGGCGCTGGAGAGTTCGCACACACGCCCCGCACCACGCGGTTTGCCAGCTGCGCTGTGTGCGCGAACTAGTTTCTGCCCACACAACCACCACCTAGTCCACGCGCGTGTGGGGGAACTGCTTTTCGCCCACATGACACTCGTACGTTGTTGGATGGCAACTGCAGTTGCGCGTACGTGGCAACTAGGTAAACACAAATGGCAACTATGATTCGTTCCTAGACGGCAACGACAGTTGCGCGTACGTGGCAACCAGGGTAAATACACATGGCAACTGTGATTAACCATACATGACAACTATGGTTGGACCACACGTGGCAACTAGTTAAACACACATGACAACTATTTTTTGACCATATGTGCCAAGTAGTTAATCACACACGTCAACTATGGTTTGATTACACGCGGCAATTACCATAAATTAGACATGGCAACTATAATTAACCAAAACAGAGAGAGTTGCCGTGCTTTTACAACTGCATTTGCCATCCCGGATAACTATATCTGCCGTCCCAGATGGCAACAAAATCGTCATCCCGCGGGTACGTAACGTAGCTATGCCAGGACGCGTGGGCATATTTGCTTCGTGTCACACGCGCAGGGTGGGGATAATTAGTACTTGTTGGGTGTGTGGCATGAAGTAGCTGCGCCCACACGTGTGGGCAATTCTAATGTTCGCCCACATACAACCCGTGTGGACTGTCTCTTGCTCACGCCATACATGGTGTGTGGGCGGATGTCTAGTATGACACACGTGTAGGCATTATCAGGACCCTATAATTATAGTATTTCGAATTAGTTGACTCATTTGTCTGATACATCGCATCTAGACACATTTTTGTGTTAGATACATCCATATCTAGTCAAATCGAAATTAACTAATTTAGAACGGAAGTATTAATACATTTATTATCACCTGGGCATATTTCCAATATAGTGTACATTCAGCGATGTAGAGTCTCGAGACAAGATGTCTTCCATCTAAAAGAGCACGAGATCTCGTTAGGGTCAACTTTCTTTTTTTGCGGGTGAGGGTCAACTAACCCTAGTGTCAATATATCATGTCCATTCCCTGGAGCTATCTTATAATTGTTCGCAACTTGTTTCACTCTTAAGCCGGAATTTTTTCTCTGAATTACCTTAGCAATGTCACAATCAAAGAATATGTCAGTGCAAAAATACAAGCCAGCTCACTAATGAGCTGCCTCTTGCTGAGGCTATCTCATAAGAAGTTAATTATTGCACACACCTCGATAGGAAGCAAGAGATGGATCTAAAAGCCTTTTTTTTTTCAAAAGGTGCGGCTCCATACAGGTAATCCATAAACATTACTGTATAAAAAAACCATTACCACTGGTTATAAAAAAAATAAAGAAACATTGCGTGTAGTATATAGTTAAAGAAAAATACTAAGATGATGTCAAAAAAAACACACTAGCATTCCTCGTAAAAAGAAAAACACTAATATACAAATAATCCCATCACCCATGCAGAAAACACAAGGAAAAGGAAAGGCCAAATATTTACGCCTTTTTTGATAGAAGAAAACGAGCAAATTGATTAGAGAGCCCGAAAGCGACGTGATTCTTCCCCACACGCCCGAAAGGAACTGCAAGGGGCTGTGGCTGCGATTACCTTAGTTGTTTGCTTCCCGGGCAACAGCTCATCGAGAGCGAGTGTCATGGCGTCCCTCACGCTTCCCGCCCGCGCGCTTCTTCCCTGGCGGCCCCCTTATATAGCCGAGTTCCTCCGCGTGCATTAATTTATCCGACGGCGAACTGCATGCACGCGCACACTCCCGCAGTCACCACTCCCGCCTACGCACCCATCGACTGATACTGCATTCCTTCTTAGTAGTGTAGTGTCGGGTAGTGCGGCCATTGCCCTAGCTGATCACTCAATGTCTGGGCATGGGTCGTCGGGCAAGCACCCCTTCTACCGCGGCATCCGGAGCCGGTGCGGGAAGTGGGTCTCGGAGATCCGGGAGCCGCGAAAGGCCCGCCGCATCTGGCTCGGCACGTTCCCGACGGCCGAGATGGCCGCCGTGGCCTACGACGTGGCCGCCCAGGCGCTGCGCGGGCCCGACGCGGCGCTCAACTTCCCCGCCTTAGCCGCCACGCGCCGCGCCCCGGCGTCCACCTCCGCGGACGACATCCGCGCGGCGGCGGCCGCCGCAGCCGTCTCCGTCCAGCACGATCGCGCCGGCGGCGGCATTGCCCCCGCGGCTGCTGGATCCGCACTGCAGCTGCAGCAGCAGCTGAGCGGAAGCAGTGCCGCCGCTGCCTCGGCGAGCGGCGCCGCCCAGCAGGATCAAGCCGGCATTGGGTTCAATCAGTTCTTCCTGGACGAGGAGGCGCTCTTCGAGACGCCGCAGTTCCTGCGCAACATGGCCGCCGGGATGATGATGAGCCCCCCGAGGCTCAGCCCCGACTCTTCCGACGAATCGCCGGACCCTTCCGAGGCTGGGGAGAGCCTCTGGAGCTACCGCGACCCGTAGCCATAGATCGATCGATCGATCGATCATGGCCTCCATGCCATGGCGTCGCGACTTGCTACTAGTACCAGTACTATTGCTGCTACAGCACCACTACTGAACTTGGAGCCTGAAATAACGAGGATCGGTAAGGAGGCGCGTACCGGCGTTGAGACCCGTTTTTTCTCTCCGGTAACGCATGCAGATGTGGGTTTAGCGTCTGCCTTGATCTCCTTGCACCTCTTCTCTCCTTTTTCTCTCAATCTCTAGAGTATTTTTTTTCCCTTCTTATTGAAGTGTTTTGGACCTTCTGGTTTGATGAAAGCCAGAAGGGGAAAAGGTCTCCAGTTTCACTAGCTTTGGCACTGTCTGAAATATCCGAGCTCGGCGGTATATAAAGCTGCAGCCAGATACTTGACTAAAATGTCGAGTGGGTCACGAGGAGTACTGTATGCACTGTTTATGTGGATGTACTACATAGTTGTGTAATTAAGTTTGTACTGTAACTATTCTGTGGGTGTGGATTGGCTATAAGATGTGCGCACAGTGCGTCGCTAGCTCCACCTTTACCCTTTTTAAAACGCTTGTTGCTGATGTTTCTAGAGTCTGGTGTGTGCTGATGTGCGAGCTTTTGACCTGGGGTAGTTGGCCGTGGAAAAGGATGAAAAGAGCCGATCACCGCTGGGGTACAGGTTGTTTGTTTTTTTATGTTTTGGGGATCAGCTGGTCTCCTACATGTAACTTAGCTCGCTGCTTACTATCTATAAAAATATGTTGCTAGTAAATAAGTTACTCCATCGGATCCGAATTAATTGACGCAGCCTCTATACAATGTTGTAGAGATTGTACAGAGGCTGCGGCAATTAATTTAGATCGGAGGATGTAGAGAATTTCGACTACAAGCTCTTTGGGACATAAAATACATGTTAACAGAGGTGGTACTACCTTATTAAGGCGTGATCATTATGGTGATCATAGGTGTAACAAGAGATCATGAACTTACAGTAGGCAATACTTCAAAACCCCTAGATGAATACATAGCTATATATAATATTTCCCTGCAAAACAAAATTATCTTCAAGATTCAATACTTTTCTTTAGGGATTCAAGATTCAAGTCTTTCATGGAGAGCCTAGCTAGAAAAAGACTTTCTTGGAAATAAAAACGCTGCTAACCCCACAACCATGACAGCAACATACCTTCTGTGTCTATAACAGGAAAAGTCATTTCACTTTACTATAGTAGTTTGCCTAGAAGTGGGACCAAAGATCGACTAAACAAACTCTATATTCAGCTTTGCTTGACATATTAAATAAAAAATCTGACCTGTGCAAAAAAAAGGTGAATAGTAACATTTTTAGCAAACAGTTCTTTGGCTTTTTTTTTGAGCATCAGTACAGACACAAGCGCTCATATACACGCGCATACACTCACCCCTATGAACGCACACACGCACACCCTACCCCTATGAGCACCTCCGAGAGACTGAGCCGGCATATCATCTTGAGATTTACGAAGCAACCGTAGGCGCCTCGTCGTCGACGGGAACGTCTCCTCCCACTGAAAGCGCATCGCCGGAAATCCTGAAATAAATCCAGAAATAATGCGAGCACCAGGATTTGAACCCTGGTGGGTTGGGGATACCACTGTCCACCTAACCACAAACAATTCTTTGGCTACTATTCATAACAAAACTTTGTTTTTTATTGATAAACATGCGGATGGAACTTATATTTAATTTTGGTGCTAGGTTAAATACACATTGTGTCATTCACTCAATCAATATATTTTTTGTTGTGCTTCTGTGGCGTGGTATCAGGGAATACCATAGACGTCCTCTGTGTAAGTTGAGAATATATCTAGTGTTCGGAGACAGTAACACCAATTTAACCAAAGATTCCCAATGAAAATCCAAAAAGACTAAATTTTCATATATGACACATCTACTTACAATCCCGTAAAATTCAACGTGTGTGTTTTGACTTCAATTTATGTGATGTGCCAATGTACTTGATGTTATCGGTAATAAAAAGAAACTATGACTTTGCGGTCACGCTGCCGTGGCTTGAAAGCACGGGTGCACCCTAAGCCACTAGCACTAGTTTATGTATAAATCCGAACAACTCCTATGTGAACCATTTTTTTTCTATGTGATGCTAATTCTTGGATGCCTGAAACATTCTCAAATCACAACCATCTAAAGTTACACATGTTACCACATTTTTTTTCGTTTCAGTATTACATCATGTTTCAGTTTGTGAGTTATATATAAACTGATGTGGTGAGGAGGAGGAATGCAAATTAATTCAAATGCTCAAAAAGCAAGTGAAATTTAAGAAGAAGAGTGAAAAATCATGGCTCGAGTATCGCAGCAAACAGCGAGTTGCCCGCCTCCGCGAGCAACGCGTGTCCACCTCCCCCCGAGGCAAACATGAGTGGAGTGCTGTCGAGACGACAAACCAGGGCCTCGGTGCGGCCTACCCTTACGCTGCGCGCGGCCCGGCAGCAGCATGGGTTCTTCGGCAGGTACAGGCTCTCGCCGGTGGTCCAAGCACTCTAATCTCAGCTCCTGAGCCTCTGCGCGCACGCTGCCGAAAAACGAGCAAAAGCGGGGGATACTCATCAGTTACGACGCAGCTCAGGCCGGGGTCGGCAAGATCGACAAAACCCAACAGCCGGGCTTGTACGGATCGCCTGGCGCGTCGGATTCCAATGGGATGGCGACGCGAGCGCGCCACAGCACGGCGGCGCTGGTTGGACGCGGAGGCGGAGCGGAGCCCGTCCGAATCATGGAGTCACGGGCCGTACGATTCGCGTGCCCCCACCCTGCATTTGCCTTTGCCGAGCTGCGAATCTCATGTTTCTCAAAAAAAAAAAAGTGCGAATCTCATCTTTATTTTTTACTTTTCATTTTTTTTGAAGCTCGAATCTCATCTTTACGAATCTGGGAGCCTCGACTCCCTTCACAGCACCGCGAGACTAGTCGTTGCTTGCCAGGCTGGCCCGAGGGTTTCCTTCTTTTCTTACGTGAATGAGAAATAACCAAGTGAACAATAAGAAAATTGGGAGATTTCCTTTTTAAGTTAGCAAGAGAGCTGCTAAGATTTCATTGTAGAAGAACAAAAGGTCAGTAGCTGCTTGGTTTATTGGAGAAAAACCAGGCAAAAACATTTGCAAAGTACACATCACACATAGCTAGACTAGTTTTAAAATAACAAAAGATGTAAAGAAAAATGCTAAAAGGCCTATCAAACACAATGCAAATAGGGAAGAAAAATGCCGACAAAAGTGGTGTGAGTGTGACCGTACATCAGCAACGACATTCATAGTCCATTGACTTCAACTTCTTCGCAACTTCACCAAAGTGCACCTTCCCGCCGCATTGGTCATGACCGCCAAAAGCATGTTTGACGACCCTATCGACATTGGAGAGAGAAGACATCTGAAAGAGGAGCGGATATGTGATGCTTCAATCTCAGCAAGACGAAAAACATGCCTTATCTAACACTACTCGCATGCACAAAGTGCTCCAACAAGCTACACCTCCAGTCAACCGCCGCCCTTAGATGAACACACTAATGCAAACGGCATGCCCATCCAGCCACCGCCATAGCCATGGCCAACTCATGACTAGACACTCCACCACAAACCAAATGCTCACACCAGGAGGTCAAATCTCCCAAAACGAGCCTTCCAAGAAATATACGACGCCAAGGGTGCCGCCATCACAATCCTACAAGGCAGATCTTGCTTTTCACACGAACACTAGATCTTCATGACGGTAGAGATTCCGGATCACCTCGATGACGCCTCCAACAAGGAAACAACACACACATACATGTTGTCATCACTATCTAGATTTCGTCCAAAGAACTACACACCTATGTTTGGGGCAAAGCCTTGGATGCACCACGCCGATAGATCTAGAACATGACGGTCCTCGTCCTAGCCGAGGTTTAGACAACAGTACCGCCTCCTAGTCCGAGAGCCTATCAAGGAAACCAGGTACCAGATGTGCATCCCTCCTCATCCACGCCGCAACTAGATCACCACGCCACTTTCGTCGACTGAATCCGTAGGCAACTTGGAAACCATGGCCAAAGGAGTAGATCATCCAACAGATCGGTGCTGGAGGCAACAATGCTAGCCAGAGGAGGATGTTGGTCAATAGATCTGTGCAGGGGCATGATACGTCTCCGACGTATCTATATTTTTGTTGTTGTTAGATGAATTATATTATCACTTTTGTATGCTTTATATGTCATTTTATATTATTTTTTCACTAACCTATTAATCTAGTGCCCATTGCCAATTCCTGTTTTTGCTTGTTTTTTGTTTCATAAAAAACCCATACCTACCGAAGTCCAAACACAATGAAACTTCACGGTGATTTTTTCTAGATCATAAGAAACCCTAGAAGCTTCGGGGGAGAACGAGAAGACTCACGAGGGACCCACAAGCTAAGTTGGCACACCCAGGGGGTACACGCGCCACCCTGACTTGTGGGCACCTCGTTGCTGTGTCTGCCCTAATTCCCGGCTTATAAATTCGCAAATATTCAGAAACCCTGGAAGCGAGATCCGAAATAGTTTTATCGTCGCTACAAGCCTCTGTTCTTTCGAGATCGCATCTCGAGCAATTTTTCTGGTGCTCTGCCGGAGGGGGGGGGGTCATTTGGGAGGCTATCTTCATCAACCTTGCTGCTTACATGATGTGTGAGTAGTTGCTTCAGGACCTATGGGTCTATAGTAGTAGCTAGATCTCTTTCTCTCTCTCTCTCTCTCTCTCTCTTCAATGCAATGATCTTCTCTAAGATCAATCCGATGTAATTTTTGCGATGTGTTGGTTGGGATCCGATGAATGTGCGTTTTTTATTAGAATTATCCATTGAATTATGTGAGTCTCTTGAGATCTATTTGCCGAGTAATTTTATATTGTATTTCTATTTGATGTATCCATCTTGTTTGGCCTATTAGGTTGATTTATTTTCAATGGGAGAGATCCTTTGAAGTAGGTTCAATCTTGCGGTGATCTTGTCCTATGATAGGAGGGGTGAAGGCACATATTATATTGTTGCTACTACGGATGAAATGACAGGGTTCTGCTACTTTTTGAGCTTGTGTTGGTTTTTCCTTTGAAGAGAAAAGGCTGATGCAGCAAAGTAGAGATAAGTATTTCCCTCAGTTAAGAACCAAGGTATCAATCCTGTAGGAGATACAAGCAAGTCTCCAATCTATGCACCTGCACAAACAATCAAACACTTGCACCCAACGCGATAAAGGGGTTGTCAACCCCTTCACGGTCACTTGCAAAGGTGAGATATAAAAGCTTACTAAAATGTAAAACAACGTAAAAGTAAATAAATTGAAGCAAGGTATTTTTGGTTTTTTTGGTTTATAGATCTGAAAATATATGATGGAAAATAGACCTGGAGACCATAGGTTTCACTAGAGGCTTCTCTCTTGAAGGCAAATAATACGGTGGGTGAGGGAGTCCTGGATTAGCCTCGGCTGTCCAGTCTATTTGATATGGGCCGGACTGATGGGCCGTGAAGATAAATCAGAAGACTATCCCCCATGTCCGGGTAGGACTCCTGTATGCGTGGACGACAAGATTGGTGTCAAGATGTACTATTCCTTCCATTGTAAACCGACTCTGTATAACCCTAGGCCCGTCCAGTGTATATATAAACCGGAGGGTTTAGTCCAAAGAGGCTATCAGAATAATCATAGGCTAGATAGCCAGGGTTTAGCCATTACGATCTCGAGGTAGATCAAATCTTGTAACCCCTATACTCATCGAATACAATCAAGCAGGACGTAGGGTTTTACCTCCTTTAAGAGGGCCCAAACCTGGGTAAAACATCGTGTCCCCATTGTCCCTTGTTATCATTGATCCTTAAACTCACAGCTTGGGCCCCCCTAGCCGAGATCTGCCGGTTTTGACACCGACGCTGGTGCTTTCATTGAGAGCTCTGCTATGTTGTCGACAGAAGGATCGATGGCTCGCCTCATCATCGATGATGACACTGTTTCCGAGGAGACCTTTCTCCCTGGTCAATTCTTTGTGTTTGGTGGCTTCGTGCTACGTGCCAACTAGACTGGTCACCTTGAGCAGGTCGACAGCTATGGCCCCGGTCACCAGATCATGTTTGGAAGTTTGAATTACATTGCCGATATTCAAGGAGACCTGATCTTCGAGGGGTTCGCTGCCTCGGTCGCTGCTCCCCACCCATATGAAGGAGGCCCTTCGGATCCACTATCAGATCCCGTCCAGGTGTCGACGCTCATATCCGCCTCAGCCTAAGATCCGGGGCGGACCACATCGTCCGAAGATGGGAGGATGAACCCCGCCAGACTCTCTCGTGTCACGAAGCTTCCGGCCGGAAACCCAGATGCCACCACACCATCAGCGAACCCGGAGTTAAACAGGACTCTCCCCGTTATCGGGAAGCCGGACTCGCCTCTGGACGTCAACTCCTAATTACCGAGGTATGCGTCCACCGGGCTCGATCAAGTGGTTATCACCAAGCCTGGCTCCACAGATCCGCAGACTCTTATCCAGTTTTCGGTCCTAAACGAAACACTGGACTTAATACAATCTCTCGCCATCACGGAAGTGTCACCTTCGAACTACGCCCAGCTTGGACTGGGGGCTGAGAACAGGGAATTTTATGTCCCACCCACCACCCACTTAATAACCACTGTCGAGGATTTAACCAACATGCTAGACTACGCCTCCGAAGACATCGATGGCATGGACGATGATGTCGACGTTGAACCAGGTCAAAACCCGCCTATCACTGGGCTTTGGACGACCACTTCTACCTACAATGTATACATGGCGGATACACCTAAGAAGAAGGACGACGATGGCACTCAAGATCCAGACGAGGACAAGCCCGTCGATGAACCACCAAAGCGCCGGTGTCAGCGACGCCACTCATGATCGCGTCGGGCAAGGGAAATTAAAACCGACACCGGAGATAATGACACTCTGGACAACACCAAAGACCCCGACCACCCTGTCGAACCTGTGTTCGAGCAGGATGAAAGGGAAGAGGGTCAATAGAGCCCCTAACGCGCCGATCATGGGGATTCAGAAGATAGTAACTACTTACCTGACTCCGAAGAGGATGTTAGCCTTGGTGATGATGATTTTATCGTCCCAGAGGAACCCCTCGAAAAAGAAGACTTCAAGCGACAACTCATCGCCACCGCGCGGAGCCTGAAAAAGAAACAACAGCAGCTTCAAGCTGAACAAGATACACTCAACGACAGATGGACCAAGGTCCTAGCCGCCAAAGAATACGACTTCGAGCGGCCAACAAAGAGTTACCCCAAATGCAGGCTGCTGCCACAATTCGACGCCAAGGGCTTTGAACCAATACCGTCAAAATACAATCATTCTGATCAACTGGACCGACCACTACACGGATGGGACAAAACGGCTCAATATGCCGAACATCAGCCCGCGCCCCCTCGCCATAGAGGCAAGGAGACAATGGCTCTGGGCTACATGTATGACTTACGTCAGGACCTGATCAATAGAGTTGGCCAGACTAGATCAATCTATGGATCAAGAGGACGTGCCCCAGCACGAGATGACGACCATCAAGCCCGGCATGATGAATATAATCAAGTTCAAGGTCAGCACCGAACACAGATATCACCCGAACTCTATCGTGATGTTGCCCGGTATAGAGGTGCCGCACACCCTATGTGCTTTACCGATGAACTAATGCAGCACCAATTTCCGGAAGGGTTTAAACCCATGAACATCGAGCAGTACAATGGAACGACGGATCCTGCCGTATGGATTGAAGATTTTCTTCTCCACATTCACATGGCTCACAGAGATGACCTCTACGCCATTAAATACCTCCCTATAAAGCTGAAAGGACCAGCACGCCACTGGTTGAATAGCCTCCCAGAGAACTCCACTGGAAGCTGGGAAGATTTAGAAGATGCTTTTCGGGCCAACTTTGAGGGCACTTATGTCCGGCCACCGGATGCTGATGACCTAAGTCATGTAGTCCAGCAACCCGGAGAGTCTCGCAAACTTTGGAATTGGTTCCTAATTAAAAGAACCAAATCATGGTTGTCCAGACGCCAAAGCCTTAGCGGCATTCAAACACAGCGTCTGTGATGAATGGCTCGCCCGACACCTCGGGCAGGAAAAACCAAAGACCATGGCAGCTCTTACTGCACTTATGACCCGCTTCTGTGCGGGCGAAGATAGCTGGTTGTCTTGTAGAAGCAACAGTTCCAGTGACCTCGGCACTTCTAAGGCCAGGGATGGCAATGGTAGACCACGATGCAACAAAAACAAACGTCGGAACAATAATGAAATAGAGGATACGACAGTAAACGCCGGATTCAGTGGTTCCAAACCCGGTCAACGGAAGAAGCCGTTCAAAGGCAATAGAGATGGTCCATCCAACTTGGACAAAATACTAGAGAGACCTTGCCAGATTCATGGCACCCTTGACAAGCATGCTAACCACACCAACAGAAACTGCTGGGTTTTGAAACAGGTCGGCAAATTAAATGCCAAACATAAGGGCAAAGGACCTCAAAGCGAGGATGATGATGAGCCTCGCCCGCCGAACACCGGGGGACAGAAACAGTTTCCCCCTGAGGTGAAAACGGTGAACATGATCTATGTCACCCACATCCCCAAGAGGGGGCGCAACGCACATTAAGGGACGTCTATGTCGTAGAGCCTGTCGCCCCAAAATTCAACCCATGGTCGGCTTGTCCGATCACCTTTGCTCGCAGGGACCACCCAACTAGTATCCTTCACGGAGGTTCGGCGGCCCCGGTACTCGATCCTATCATGGACGGATACCATCTCACTAGAGTCCTTATGGATGGCGGCAGCAACCTCAACTTGATCTATCAAGATACTGTCCATAAAATGGGTATCGACCCGTCAAGAATCAAGCCTAGTAACACTACTTTTAAAGGAGTGATACCCGGCGTGGAGGCCCGCTGCACGGGCTCCTTAACACTAGAAGTAGTATTCGGCTCTCCAGACAACTTCCGAAGCGAAGAATTGATCTTCGACATCGTCCCTTTTCACAATGGTTATCATGCACTGCTTGGACGAACTGCTTTCGCCCGCTTTAATGCAGTCCCGCACTATGCTTATCTGAAGATCAAAATGCCTGGACCGCGTGGCATCATCACAGTAAATGGAAATATGGAGCGCTCCCTCCGTACTGAGGAGCACACCGCGGCCCTAGCAGCCGAGGTACAGGGCGGCCTCATCAAGCCGAACAACTCATCGGTCATCAAGACCCATGACATTGCTAAGCGAGTCCGATCCGCATCACAGTGCGGTAGCTCGGTCGATCCGGAGCTTGAATAGCAGTTTAACCTCCGCCGACCGCCCCATAAGGTTACGACATACGTACCGTGTGTACATAACTACACACTTAAAATACCTTGGGCAACGCCGGAGGCACACTACAGAAAAGGACCATAGTATGACTTCACCCTATTCGGATCTTAAATATTTTTCCCACTCTAGGTTCATTAAAGAACCTACGCACTCTACTGTTGTACGGGGGATCTTCTCTAGGTCCCTCTTTCTTGTAGACGACCATTAACTCCTCGTCTCAAAGGATTCCCTACCAAGGAGAAATGGCGCATACGTGTGGCAGGGCACCATTGGGATCTTCAAACCACTACTTTTAGGCCATGTGTAAAGCTTTCCCTTGTGTAAACTTTTGGCATGTAACATGGCCTCGATATTCATGGCATTATCTGTAACAACACGTCACGCCGTACTAATCATGGTATAAAGGAAGTAGTTGATCACCACTTTTGTTTGGCACTCATTCATTTTATATTATCATCTATATTCCCTCTCTACTTCAGACTGCCACACGTGCTTTAGTCCGGCCTTAACACCAGGGGCTGTATTCGGCCCTGCACGTTCTAAGTCCGAACACCTGTAGGGAACTTTTCGGCGTCCCGGATATGGCATTATATACATCATCTCCGAATGATGTCTTTGGTCCATAGTTGGGTTGCCCGGCTCGTGTGCTTACCACCTTACGTTCCGCTCGTTCAGCTAAGTAGTAAAGGGAGAACTACTGCGATTGTATTTCTGGTTCGTCCGGTCAAGTACCTCAGTAGAAAAAGCCAAAAACGGAATGTCATGATAAGCGAGAGCTGGTCGGCGATCCGGCAACTTAGTATTATACTACAAATTGTTAGTGATTGACCTCGTGTTATACGAGGGGCTGGCCTTCGTCCAACCGCGTGGAAAAGGCACCGTAGACCGGATAGCCGCACACGCACCAGGGGCTAGTACTTAGCTCCACATTTAAACTCCTATGGCTAAGTGAAGGTAATAAAGCCGCATAGTCTGATTGCTTGGTTCACCTCGCTGAGACCTCCTTTATGGACCAAGACGTTGGATAAAGTGTGGTCACACGTTATGTAGAACATCCCTGTTGCATCTACATGGGGGCTGAAGCCGAAGACTGGCAACTTTCAGAAATATAACAATAAATGGCCGCACAGGAGGAAAAATCACTCAGAACAAAAGGCGCAAGCATAGATATCTCACAACACGGGTTCATAACATGGTTTGTACAACCCAAACACATTCAATCAAATATCATGTCCTTAGAACATTGGCCCTCCACTACACGGGCCCCTTCTAGGACGTAGTCAAAGTACCTCTCCTCCTTCCAATGATCTTTGCCTTCGGGCGGACCCACGGTCGCCACTTCAGTGGCCTTCATCTTTGCTCATTGCATCTTGACACAGGCGAAGGCCATCCGGGCACCCTCTATGCAGACCGAGTGCTTCACAACATCAATCCGCGACCGTGCAATGACTAGTCACTTTACTAAACCGAAGTAGCTGCTAGGAATCGGCTCGGCCGGCCAGAGTTTGACTATTAGGTCCTTCATGGCTAGGCCTGCTACCCTATGCAGCTTCGTCAGGTTCTTCATCTAGTCTTTCAGAAGCATCGGGTGTCCCGGCGCGAGATATTGTGACCAGAACAACTTCTCGGTTGAGTTCCCCTCCTGGGCTCGGAAGAACTGTGCGACATCGGTGACACTCTTCGGAAGATCCGCAAACGCGCCTGGAGAACTCCACACTCGTGTGAGCAAAGTGTACCTCTGACCCCCAAAGATACTTTGCAAAAGAAAGGCATTACCAGCCGCTATCTGCCTCGCCTGGTGGATCTCTTCGTGAGTGCTCCGGGACTCGATTCGCGCCTCTTTGTCATCACAGAGAGCCTTGGCAAGCTCGGAGGACTGTGCCGAAGTCTTCTGCTCCAATGTTTCACTTTTGCTGATGGCATCCTTCAGGTCCTGCTCGACTTCGGCCACCCGAGCTTCATGTTGACGGCGCACAATTTGTTCGACCTCTAGTTCAGCAGCCGCTTTATTATCGGCTGCCTTATTTGCCTCTGCCTCCTTCTTGGCTTGGGCAAGGGCACCTTTGAGGATCTCGACCACGGCTGCGCCACCTATGATCATAATCAAAGAATTCTATGAGTTAACCCCTCCATATACATATCGCTTCTGATATGAAAATAGATTCCTCCTTAACATTGTACGCATACCTTGCGTTTCATCGAACCACTTGTTGATGCGGTCAAGCTCCTCACCGGACACTTGAAGCTTCTGATTGAGTCCAAAAACTTTTGCGGCATGGACGGTAGCCGCCAACATGGAGGCATGTTACAATGGTAGCACAGTATGTTACTATCCCTGTTACTATGTGGATCCTTTGTCTGGTTTTTTCTAAGCCGGACAGAGCCTCAGGGGCTACTGTCTATATACAGGTTTATTCTTGTATATGAAAAGTTTTTAGAACATTACATTGCATACCTTAAAGCTTGTGAGTAGGCTGCAAAAGGCTTCGTTCAATCCATTTTTAGCAGACTGAACCTTCTCCATAACCACACACATCAGGGTGCAGTGCTCCTCCATGATGGAAGAACTTTGCAGTGCTTCCTCTAGAGCACGAGGTGCCTCTGGATTAATGGAGGTTGCTGATGGAGCTGCTACTCCTCCTCCCTCTTTTGAAGGGGGCTGCTTATCCGATCACGGAGCCATGTTGGTCTCCGGAACGGTGTTCAGAGGGGGCCCGGATTGTTGGGGCTCCCCACTGTCGGTTGTCATGGGGGTCACGTCCCCCAGGTTTCCGGCGAACGGGGTGTTAACCTCAGGCGCTTTCTTGATGGCTTTGTTCAGCCCCTCGGCCAGGAGAGGTCCTTCGGGATGATGCTTTGGTGTCCTCCATGGCGATAGGCGAGGGGTCTCGCGGCAGCGTGTCACCCTCTTCCTGCTCGGGCGGCAGGGAGTTCCCCTCTGATAATGGAGTTTGCAGGAGCTCGCGGGGATGGCTGAAAGGAAAATAATAAAACAACTTATATAACGGAAGCAGGAAGACTGAAGATGAATAGTAAGTTTTTGAATACTTACGATTCGGCCTGGGGCTTCACCCTGGGAGGTCTCTTGGGGACTAGCTCGGACTCTGAGTCCGAACTGTCCAGGACGGCCAACTTCCCTATTTTTGGTGCCTCCCCCTTCGGGTCTTTGGAGGCTGAGGGAGTCCTGGATTAGGGGGTGTCCGGATGGCCGGACTATGACCTTTGGCCGGACTCCCGTACTATGAAGATACAAGATTGAAGACTTCGTCCCGTGCCCGGATAGGACTTTCCTTGGCGTGGAAGGCAAGCTTGGCGATATGATATGAAGATCTCCTCCCATTGTAACCGACTCTGTGTAACCCTAGCCCTCTCCGGTGTCTATATAAACCGGAGAGTTCTAGTCCGTAGGACGAACAACAATCATACTATAGGCTAGCTTCTAGGGTTTAGCCTCTCTGATCTCGTGGTAGATCAACTCTTGTACTACCCATATCATCAATATTAATCAAGCAGGAGTAGGGTTTTACCTCCATCGAGAGGGCCCGAACCTGGGTAAAAACATCGTGTCCCTTGTCTCCTGTTACCATCCGCCTAGACACACAGTTCGGGACCCCCTACCCGAGATCCGCCGGTTTTGACACCGACATTGGTGCTTTCATTGAGAGTTCCTCTGTGTCGTCACCCTTAGGCTCGATGGCTTCTTCGATCGTCAACCATGACGCGGTCCAGGGTGAGACTTTTCTCCCCAGACAGATCTTTGTATTCGGCGGCTTCGCACTACGGGCCAATTCGCTTGGCCATCTGGAGCAGATCGAAAGCTATGCTCCTGGCCATCAGGTCAGATTTGGAAGCCTAAACTACACGGGCGACATCCGCGGGGACTTGATCTTCGACGGATTCGAGCCACAACTGAGCATGCCGCACTGTCACGATGGGCATGATCTAGCTCTGCCGCCGGACAGCGCATTGAGCGCCGCTCAGGTGTCTTCTCCAACCATTAGCTCGGAGCTGACTGTGCCAGTCGGGGACGGTCGGTTGGACGCCGCCCCAGGAGCCGCAATCTCTATGGTGATAGAGCCGAATACTAGCCTAGTCCTTTGCAAGGCCCGTGACTCCAAGGTGCCGGGCTCCGTTCCGGACTCCGAATCTTCCGCACCCCTTCCGATCGAACCCGATTGGGCTCCGACCATGGAGTTCACCGCCGCGGACGTCTTTCAGCACTCGCCCTTTGGCGATATCCTGAATTCACTAAAGTCTCTCTCTTTGTCAGGAGAGCCCTGGCTGGACCATGGTGAGCATGGTTGGGATGCGGACGCCGAAGAAATTCGAAACCCACCCACCACCCACTTTGTAGCCACTATGGACGATCTAACTGACATGCTCGACTTCGACTCCGAAGACATCGATGGTATGGACGCCGATGAAGGAGACGACCAAGAACCAGCACCTATAGGGCACTAGAAGGCCACCTCGTCATATGACATATACATGGTGGACACCCCCAAAGCAGGGGATGGTGATGAAAAAACGGAGGACGACCCCTCCAAGAAGCAACCCAAGCGCCGACGTCAGCGGCGCGGCTCTAAATCCCGCAAAAGTAAGAATGGCGAATCCGGCACCGGAGACATCAACACCCCGGACAGTGCTGAAGACAACCCCCTCCAGCAGGATTCAGCGCAGGAGGACGAAGGAGCCAGCCCTCATGAGAGAGCGGCAGACAGAGAGGTCGAGCACAACAATTATACGCCTCCCTCCGAAGACGAGGCAAGCCTCGACGACGACGAATTCGTCATGCCAGAGGATCCCGTCGAACAAGAGTGTTTCAAACGCAGGCTTATGGCCATGGCGAGCAGCCTCAAGAAAAAATAGCAGCAGCTTAGAGCTGACCAAGACCTGCTAGCCGACAGATGGACTGAAGTCCTGGCGGCCGAAGAATATAAACTCGGACGCCCCTCCAAGAGTTACCCAAAGCGCAAGCTGCTACCCCAACTAGAGGAGGAAGCAACTAAACCTACATCACCAGCGTACGATGCGCCCGATCGGCCACCCCGTGGCCACGACAGAGAAGCTCTTCGGCCCTCAATCCAAGCCGCACCCCAGCGCCGCTCTAAGAATACCAGAGCACGGGGAAACACAACAGACCTGCGAGACATATTGGAGGATAAGACAAGGCAAACAAGATCGATCTACGGATCGCATGGGCGCCCCACATCACGTGACGATAACTGTCACGCCGGATATGATAAATACGGCCAGGCCGAAAACAACAGACAAAGCTCATCTGAGCTACGTCGCGATATAGCCCAGTACAGGGGCGCTGCACACCCACTATGCTTCACAAACGAAGTAATGGATCATCAAATCCCCGAGGGTTTTAAACCCGTAAGCATCGAATCATACGATGGCACAACTGATCCCGCGGTATGGATCGAGGATTATCTCCTTCATATCCACATGGCCCGTGGTGATGATCTACACGCCATCAAATACCTCCCGCTTAAGCTTAAAGGACCAGCTCGGCATTGGCTTAACAGCCTGCCAGCAGAGTCAATTAGTTGCTGGGAGGACCTGGAATCCGCATTCCTTGACAACTTCTAGGGCACTTATGTGCGACCACCAGACGCCGATGACCTAAGCCACATAATCCAGCAGCCAGAGGAATCGGCCAGACAATTCTGGACACGGTTCCTAACCAAGAAAAATCAAATAGTCGACTGTCCGGACGCCGAGGCCCTTGCAGCCTTCAGGCACAACATCCAAGACGAATGGCTTGCCCGGCACCTAGGACAGGAAAAGCCGAAATCTATGGCAGCCCTCATGACACTCATGACCCGCTTTTGCGCGGGAGAAGACAACTGACTAGCTCGTAGCAATAACATAACCAAGAGCCCTGGCAATTCGGATACCAAGGACAACAATGCCAGGTCACGTCGCAACAAGCTCAAGCGCCGCATTAACGGCGACAATACTGAGGGCACGACAGTCAACGCCGGATTCAGAGGCTCTAAACCCGGTCAGCAGAAGAAGCCATTCAAAAGAAACCCTCCGGGCCCATCCAGTTTAGACCGGATACTCGATCTCTCGTGTCAGATACACAGCACCCCCGAACAACCAGCCAACCACACCAACGGGGATTGTTGGGTGTTCAAGCAGGCAGGCAAGTTAAGTGTCGAAACCAGAGACAATGGGCTGCATAGCGATGACGAGGAGGAGCCCCGGCCGCCGAACAACAGAGGACAGAAGGGCTTCCCCCCGCAAGTGCAGACGGTGAACATGATATATGCAACCCATATCCCCAAAAGGGAGCGGAAGCGTGCTCTAAAGGACGTCTATGCGTTGGAGCCAGTCGCCCCAAAGTTCAACCCATGGTCCTCCTGCCCAATCACTTTTGATCGAAGGGACCACCCCACAAGCATTCGTCACGGTGGATTCGCCGCATTGGTCCTAGACCCAATCATCGACAGATTTCACCTCACTAGAGTGCTCATGGACGGCAGCAGCAGCCTGAACCTGCTTTATCAGGATACAATGCGAAAAATGGGTATAGATCCCGCAAGGATTAAACCCACAAAGACAACCTTTAAAGGCGTCATACCAGGTGTAGAAGCCAGCTGTACAGGCTCGATTACACTCGAAGTGGTCTTCGGATCCCCGGATAATTTCCGAAGCAAAGAGTTAATCTTCGACATAGTCATTCCGCAGTGGCTATCACGCCCTGCTCGGACGAACCGCATTTGCAAAATTCAATGCGGTGCCGCACTACGCATATCTCAAGCTCAAGATGACAGGCCCTCGCGGAGTCATCACGGTAAATGGAAACACCGAACGCTCTCTCCGAACGGAGGAGCACACGGCGGCCCTGGCGGCGGAAGTACAGGGTAGCCTCTCAAGGCAATTCTCCAATCCGGGTGTTAAACGTCCGGATAATGTCAAGCGCGCCCGAAGTAACCTACAACAAAACCGGCTGGCACGTTCCGAGCAAGCATAGCAGTGCGGCCCCAACCCCAGCCCTCGCCAGATAGCGATATCGGTACCACGCGTACATAATTACGCTTTGGAAATACCATGGGCATAAGGGGAGGGGCACAACCATGACACGCCTAGAATGCGGCTCAACCGCACTTAGGGGCTCCCTATTCTGCCGTTTCTTTTTTTATATACTTTCAGGACCCAACTATTCGGAAGGCCTGTCCGGCAATACACTCGCCGAACACAGGATGCAACAGCCAGGGAGAGAACAAGCCGCGTCAAATGTCCAGGTGGTCTCTATAACGAGCTAAATACCTGTTTTACTTAAAGTCCCGCAGCTTGCCCCTGGAGGGGGACATGTCAAATAATCCCATCTCTTGCTTATCGCACTATTTGTATCGTTCTGCTTTCATAGCAGCCCTTTTTTAATAAACAATACATAGCTCTTATCTATTATTGTATTCATCTATTTTTATACAAATATTTTCAGTCATGAAATTATGCAACCGTACACTTTGGTACGGCCAATACACCAGGGGCTTAAGCACCCCATAACATGGTGTGAGAAGACCGAACACTCTCATGAGTGCGGCACCCTGAACTTATAGCACTATATGCATCGGCTCCGAATCATGTCTTGGGTCAATAGTTGGGTTTGCCCAGCTCCCATGTTTTGGTACCTTACGTTCCGCAATGTTGGCTAAGGTAGCGCTGGGAGAACTACTGCGATTGTGCCCCACTTGAGCTGGGTTAACACCTCAGTAGAGAAAGCTAAAACTGACCGTCATGATAGTGCAAGAGACCGGTCGCTGTTCGCGAGGTTTTTTGAGTCCTTAAAGACTTATGCCGCTTAGAGCGAGGAGCCGGACTTATCCGGCCTAGGCTTGGATAGCGCCCCGAACTCGGTCTTCCGAATACTAGTGTAACACCCCGGATGTAACTTTCCATATTTGTATCTCCAACTCTTGCCAGTTTCAGCTACGCGATATGATTTTTCCCTCCGTGGTTGGGTTTTGTCTTTTGTTTTTCATTTTATTCATGTCATGCATCTCATATCATGTCATCATGTGCATCTCATTTGCATACGTGTTCGTCTCATGCATCCGAGCATTTTCCCCGTTGTCCGTTTCGCAATCCGACACTCCCACCTGCACCGGCGCACCCCTCTTGTCTCTTTTCGTGTGCGGGTGTTGAACGTTCTCGGAATAGATCGAGCCTTGCCAAGTGGCCGTGGTATAGCACCGGTAGACCACCTGTCAAGTTTCGGGTCATTTGGAGCTCGTTTGGTACTCCAACGGTTAACCGCATATCCGCAAAGGCCTCTTTTAAGTTGCAGCCCAACACCCCTCCAAAACAGCCCAATAACCCATCTAACTCCCCTCCATGCTCTCGGTCGTTCGATCACGATCGTGTGGGCGAAAACCGCACCTCATTTGGACACTCCTAGCTCCCTCTACCTATAAATATGTGCACTCACCCGGAATTCACGGGCAAAACCCTAGCAGTTTCGTCCCCGCTGCCACCGGACTCGTCCGGCCGCAGCCGGACACGTCCGCCGCCGCAGCCCAGCGAACCGGATCGCGCCACGTGGCGTCGCCGCGCCGCCGCGCCGCCGGCCCGTGCAGCCCGCGCGAGGCCCGCCGGCCCGCGCGCTAGCCGCCTCCGCGCCCGGCCGCGCGCCCCGCGCCCGACCCGGTCGGCCGCCGCCGCGCCCTCCGGCGGCCCCGCCGCCTCCTCTTTGCCTCGCCGCCTCCGCCTCCCCGCGCCGCTCCGCCCGTCGCCGCCGCCGTCCCGGAGCCGGCGAGCTCCCGCGCCCGCCTCCCGCGCCAGCCTCCGCCGCCTCGGCCGCACCGCGCCCTCCGGCGACCTCGCCGCACCGCCGGCGCCGCCCGGCCCCGCCTCCTCCGCTCCGCCCCGGCCCTCCTCCAACTCCGGGCGCCGGCGCCCCGAGCTCCGGCCATCTCCCTCGATCCGGCCCGGATCCGATCTAGGTTGACTTTCCCCGACCCCCGTTCTTCTTCTAAGTCTTTTCCTGTGATAATTATTGTTGCATCTTCATCGCATCACATCTTCGCATCCGTAGCTCCGTTTTGTGCGTGCCATATGTCAAATCGTTCGTCTCAAAGAGTACATCATTCCATTCCATTGCATCATTTACATTTGAGCTTATCTTAGTGCCCGAAATGCTGTTGGAAGAGGGCTTCATAATGTTAGTTTCAGATTCTTATCAAAACGAGCTCTTTTGTCATTTTTGCCATGATTGATGTGTGCATCCTATGGACTTGGTCCCTAAATGTGTTTTGAACTAGGATATGTCTTCTTTACAGAAGTGCTTACCATGTATTTTTGTGATCAATGTGGTGACTAGCACAAGCATGCAAACTAGGCTTCGTGTTAACGCTGATTTTAGTTCCTGTTCTGCTGTAATTTTCATGCCATGTAAACATGTTCCTACAGAGAGATCCATGCATAATTTGAGATACTTCAGTAAGGGTGTTTTGGAAAAATTGTTTTTGTCTATCCATCCATGGCCCTGGTTGCAATTATGGAGTAGTCTAGCATGTCATTTTTGTGCTCTACTTTTGCTTCAAAATGTTTCCTGGCAGATTGTTTACATGTTATTCAATTTGGCCGAGGTTGTTATAGTTGGTCCGGATATGCTATGATGTTGTTTCTTGCCATGTATAGCTTCTATGACATGTCTTCTTGATGGATGTATGCTTAGTTTATCATGAGGTGCTCTGTAGTGAGTGCATCGAGCTCACGAAAGTGCCTTCGTAATTATTTCAATGCCATGTTTTGTTTGCTGAAATCTGTTAACGAAACTTGCTATGTTTACGTGGGTGCCATCATATTTTCTGATCCTTTTTGGCTTATGGTCAGTAAGGGACTTTTGATCTATGCTTTGAGTAGATTCATGCCATGCCTTGATTTGCTATTATAAGATCCTGTAGCATGTTCATAACCTGCTCTGAACATTGCTTCGTGATGTTGTTTCTGCCATGTCCAACCTGATATTTTCTATGAACTTTCTCCATGCTTGTTTGAACCTGTTATGATGTGAATTAGCCATAGCTCAGTGTTCCTCTTTTGTAAAGCATCTCCTGTAGATGATCTCCACATGCTTTGTTTTCATGTTGGAGTGTTGTAGCATAGTTTCTTGTTGCATGCTAGGTAGCATCATGCTGTTAATCGCAGCTTTGTGCCATACTTGTCTTGCTTGCCATTTGCAAACCGTGCATCCGAATCTGGTGATCTTTATATCGATTTTGACCGAAATCATCTCATCTTTCCAGCGGCATACTTGGTTTACCAAGTTGATGCCTTGTTCATCATCTTTCCTTCCGAAGCACGCATATGCATTGCATACCACATCCCGCATATCATGACATGTTTTGCATCATGTTGCTTGTGCATTGCATCGTGATTTATTATGGTTCCTTGCTTATGTTATTGCTTTGGGTAGAGCCGGGAGACGAGTACGTGCACGAGGAACCTGTTGAGTACGCTAACGAGGATCCAGCCTTCGACAACTCTGAGAACCTTGCAGGCAAGATGATCATACCTTCGAAATCATTTCTATCTTTGCTTGCTAGTACTCGCTCTATCGCTATGTTAGCTCTACCTGCCATTGTTTACCATGCCTACCTATTGCCATGACAAACCTCTAACCAACCTGTCCTAGCAACCCTTGTCTGGCTATGTCACCGCTTTTGCTCAGCCCCTCTTATAGCGTTGTTAGTTGCAGGTGAAGATGAAGTTTGTTCCAGGTCGGAACACGGATATTTTGGGATATCACAATATCTCCTAATTAAATTAATGCACCTTATATACTTGGTAAAGGGTGGAAGGCCTGGCCTTATGCCCGGTGACTTGTTCCACTCTTGCCGCCCTAGTTCCGTGAAACCGGTGTTATGTTCCTTGATTTTGCGTTCCTTACACGGTTGGGTGATTTATGGGACCCCCTTAACAGTTCGCTTTAAATAAAACTCCTCCAGCAAGGCCCAACCTTGGTTTTACCATTTGCCACCTAAGCCCTTTCCCTTGGGTTTCGCGAGCCCAAGGGTCATCCTTATTTATCCCCCCCGGGCTAGTGCTCATTGTGAGTGTTGGTCCAAACTGTCGGCCGCCGGTAGCCACCAGGGGCAACTCTGGGCTGGCCTACCGGAAGTCTGGACAATCCGGTGTGCCCTGAGAACGAGATATGTGCAGCTCCTATCGGGATTTGTCGGCACAGCGGGTGGCTTTGCTGGTCTTGTTTTACCATTGTCGAAATGTTTTGAGAACCGGGATTCCGAGACTGATCGGGTCTTCCCGGGAGAAGGTCAATTCCTTCGTTGACCGCGAGAGTTTGTGATGGGCTGAGTTGGGACACCCCTGCAGGGTATACAATCTTTTGAAAGCCGTGCCCACGGTTATGAGGCAGATGGGAATTTGTTAATGTCCGGTTGTAGATAACTTGACACTTGACCTCTTTAAAATGCATCAACTGTGTGTGTAGCCGTGATGGTCTCTTCTCAGCGGAGTCCAGGAAGTGAACACGGTTTGCGTTATGCTTGACGTAAGTAGTTTCAGGATCACTTCTTGATCACTTATAGTTTCTCGACCGATGCGTTGCTTCTCTTCTCGCTCTCACTTGCGTATATTAGCCACCATATTTGCTTAGTGCTTGCTGCAGCTCCACCATATTACCCCTTACCTACCTATGAGTCTAAATAGTCTTGATCTCGCAGGTGTGAGATTGCTGAGTCCTCGTGACTCACGGATTCTACCAAAACAGATGCAGGTGCCGAGGATACTGGCGCAGTTGGCGCAACTGAGCTGAAGTGGGAATTTGATGAGGCCCTTGGTTGTTACTATGTATCGTTTCCAGATGATCAGTAGAGGTGCCTAGTCGGGACGATCGGGGATCTAGCATTTGGGGTTGTCTTCTTTTCATTTGTACTTGACCGTAGCCGGTCTATGAGTGTATTTGGATGATGTATGATCTTAATTTATGTATTGTGTGAAGTGGCGATTGTAAGCCAACTCTCTTTATCCCATTCTTGTTCATTACATGGGATTGTGTGAAGATGACCCTTCTTGCGACAAAACCACCATGCGGTTATGCCTCTAAGTCGTGCTCCGACACGTGGGAGTTATAGCCGCATCGTGGGTGTTACAAGTTGGTAATCAGAGCCATCCCCGAATTAGGAGCCCCTTCTTAATTGTTTGCTGGCGATGTTGAGTCTAGAACAAAAATGTTTTGAGTCTTAGGATTATATATATCGGAGAGTAGGATTCTTTTTACTCCTCAGTCCCTTCGTCGCTCTGGTGAGGTCTCCTGACGTAGATGTTTTGACTATCCTCTTCTCAAATTTCACTAAATTTTTTTTAGGATCACGCGGGTATCTTGGAATCGTTCCGATGGTTTTGTGACGAGAACATTGTTCTTGGTGCCTCCTGACATTTAGGGGTTGTGGCAGTGTCCCAGGGAGTTGAGCTCCGAGGTGTTGTCGTCACAATTTTATCGTTGCAGTTCTGGAATACCTGAGATTTGCCGACATCGAAAATCTCTTTTATGCAGTTGTTGGTGAGATAACCCCGATAACCCAGTACTGGGGCGAGCTCGGGAGTATTGCCATAACTCGTATAACGGATGCTTTTCGAAGGTTGAGGTACACGATTTCCGAAGGTTTCTTGGTTATGTGTTGACGGATGGATACAGCTGGATGTAGGGATTGTTAGTTTGGGTGAGATATTGTGCTTCCCCTGTATCCCCAACACCAGATTGCATAACCAGAAAGTTTCGGGAGTTTATAGGTGGGTTTCAAGTAGCTCTAGCATTTCTTCCCGCAGATATTTGGTTTGTGATTGGGTAATCCTTACCACTTATTTGTTCCAGTTGTACCTTGTTTATTTCATTCATCAATATCTATTCAAGTGGCTTCTCACCTTAATGGACGTGTGATGTTTACTTTGGAATTCATTCGTTCATCTTTGTTCGAATGTTTATTGTGAAGACTATATGTTGCAATTTCTATCCGTTGATTCAACTTGTCTATCTGTCTATCAAGATGCTAACGGATGTCACCCTCTTCAGGATGGCTCTGCCAACGCGTCAGAATCCGGATCGCAATGATGGGAGTCAGGCGAACCCTCCACCTCCACCTCCGCCTCCGGAGGCATGGCAAGCTTTGATGGCAGCCTCTAACGCCCATGCTCAGATGATGATCCAGCTCATGCAAGAGCGCAACCAAGGCCAAGGCAACCAAGGGAATCAAGGTCAAGGGCAGTTCAATCATCAGCCTCAGTTTCCAACCCTCAACCAATTCCTTGCAAATCAGCCAAAGTCTTTCAGCTATTGTGTCGAGGCCACAGACGCCGATGATTGGCTCATGGATATCAACAAGCATTTTGATTGCAGCAATGTCAGGCCTGAAGACTATGTCAAGTTCGCTTCTTTTCAGCTCAAGGATCAGGCAGCTGATTGGTTCCAGCAATACAAGGATTCCAGAGGTGGTCGAGTGATTACTTGGACTGATTTCTGTCGGGACTTTAAAGCTCACCATATTCCTACCAGTATTGTTGAGAGCAAGCGTGAGGAGTTCCGCAATCTCAAGCAAGGCAACATGTCAGTGTATGAATACAACAAGCAGTTTCAGAAACTTGCTCGCTTTGCTAAGCAAGATGTTCCAGATGAGAAGAGTATGATCTATTAGTTTAGAGGTGGCCTTAGAGAGGATCTGCAGTTAGCTCTCGTTCTTATTGAGCCTACTCAGTTTGATCAATTCTACAATATGGCACTCAAGCAAGAAGGTGCTCAGCTCAAGTGTGAGGCTTCTAAGAAGAGAATCGGAGATGCAGTGCAATGTTCTTCCTCCTCACAAGTGGCAGCTAAGCAGCAGAAGTTTAATCTTCCTCCTCCTCCATTTCGTCAGCCTTACCATCAGAAGAACTCAGGTGGCCGTGGATCTTCCCACCCACCCAACCCAAGCTATCAGAACAAGTCTCAGCCTCAAGCTCCAAGGTCAAGTGCTCCTTATCACCGTACGCTCTTAGAAGTGACTTGCAACAAGTGCCAGCAGAAAGGCCACTACGCGAACAAATGCTTGAATCAAAGGCGCCTTCCTCCTCCTCCTCCCGTGAGATCTTCAAGCAATGAAGTGGTCAAGCATAATTCCAAGTTTGCTAAGGTGAAAATGATGAATGCAGCTCAGGCAGAGGATTCTTCAGATGTGATCATCGGTAATCTTCCTGTTAATGATATTCCTGCAAAAGTTCTTTTTGACACTGGTGCATCGCTTAGTTTCATCTCAAGACCATTTGCATCTAAGCATGATTTGTCTTTCCAAGAGTTGCCTAGACCATTAGCAGTTTTCTCTCCCGCTAAAAGCATGAACGCAAGCTACATGGTTCCGGATGTTTCCATCAAGATGGGCGACTATAAATTTCTGTCTTCTCCAGTTGTTCTTGGCGATTCTGATATTGATCTTATTCTTGGGATGGACTGACTTTCTAAGCACAAGGCTCAGCTTGATTGTGCTGCCAGGCAAATTCAATTGACACACCCTTCTGAGGATGTTATCATCTATGCTGCTCGTGATGAAACCATTCGATTGTTTTCACTCAATGAGAAGGGAGAATTGGATGCTATTTCTCAAATTCCAGTCGTTTGTGAGTACCAAGATGTCTTTCCAGAAGAGCTTCCGGGTATGCCTCCTCATCGGCTAGTCGAGTTCGTTATTGATCTTGAGCCTGGAACTGAACCCGTTTGCAAGCGTCCATACAAGCTTGGATCCAAGGAGCTGAAGGAATTGAAGAAGCAGCTCGATGAACAAGAGCATCTGGGTTTGATCAGACCGAGTTCTTCCCCATGGGGTTGTGGAGTTCTTTTTGTCCAGAAGAAGGATGGCACGGACCGACTTTGTGTCGATTACCGTCCGTTGAACAAGAAGACAATCAAGAACAAGTATCCACTTCCCAACATCAATGAGCTTTTCGAGCAACTCAAAGGTGCTAAAGTCTTCTCCAAGCTTGACCTTCATATGGGTTATCATCAGATTCGCATTCGTGAAGAAGATATTCCCAAGACAGCATTCAGAACAAGCTATGGTTCTTATGAATATACTGTCATGTCTTTCGGCCTTGTCAATGCTCCTCCAACGTTCTCTCGCATGATGAATTTTATCTTCAACCTCTACACCAATGAATTTGTTCTGGTGTATCTTGATGATATCTTGGTCTTCTTCAAGAATAAGAAGGATCATGCCAAACATTTGCGATTGGTGCTCGACAAGCTCAGAGAGCATCAATTCTATGCGAAGTTTTCCAAGTGTGAGTTCTGGCTTGATGAAGTTCTTTATCTTGGTCATATCATCTCCGCCAAGGGAATTGCTGTTAATCCGGCGAAGGTTTCTGCAGTTGTGAATTGGGAACCTCCTCAGAATGTCAAGCAGCTCCGCAGTTTTCTCGGTCTTGCAAGCTATTGCCGAAGATTCGTTGAGAACTTCTCTAAGATTGCAAAGCCTCTTTCCAACCTCCTCCAGAAGCATGTCAAGTATGTCTGGATGCCTGAGTGTGATGTCGCTTTCAACACCCTCAAAGAGAAGCTAGTCACAGCTCCGGTCTTGACTCCTCCTGATGAATCCAAGCCATTCGAAGTATTCTGTGATGCTTCCCTTCAAGGTCTCGGTGCTGTGTTGATGCAAGAGAAGAAAGTTGTGGCCTATACCTCTCGTCAGTTGAAGCCCAACGAAAAGAACTACCCCAACTCACGATCTTGAGTTGGCGGCAGTTGTCCATGCATTGATAACATGGAGACATCTCTTATTGGGAAGGCAAGTGGACATTTTCACCGATCACAAGAGCCTCAAGTATATCTTCACTCAACCCAACCTTAACCTCAGGCAAACTCGATGGGTCGAAATGATTCAGGAGTACAATCCGAGTATCGAATATACTCCTGGCAAGGCGAATGTGATTGCAGATGCTCTGAGCAGAAAGGCTTATTGCAACAGTCTAATTCTCAAGCCGTTTCAACCGGATCTTTGTGAAGCCTTCCGCAAGCTGAATCTTCAAGTTGTTCCTCAAGGCTTTCTTGCCAACCTCATAGTCTCTCCTACTTTGGAAGATCAAATTCGTGAGGCACAACTCCTGGATACCATGGTGAAGAAGGTGAAACGTGGTATTGACAAGGGCATTCCTAAATACAAGTGCTATCGCTTGGATGACAAAGATACTCTTTTCTTCGAGGATCGAATTGTGGTTCCAAAAGGTGATCTGAGAAAAGTCATCATGAATGAGGCACACAATTCCCTCCTATCCATTCATCCTGGAAGTACAAAGATGTACCATGACCTCAAGCAGTCATATTGGTGGACTCGAATGAAGCGAGAGATTGCTCAATTCGTGAATGAATGTGATGTCTGCAGAAGAGTGAAAGCAGAACACCAACGACCAGCTGGTCTCCTTCAACCTCTCGCTATTCCGAAATGGAAGTTTGACCATATCAAGATGGACTTCGTGACTGGTTTTCCTAAGTCCAAGCGTGGAAATGATGCTATCTTCGTTGTCATTGACAAGCTTACCAAAGTGGCTCATTTTCTTCCTATCAAAGAATCTATCACAGCAGCTCAGCTGGCAGAGCTATACACCTCCAGAATTGTCTCCTTGCACGGCATTCCACAATTGATATCTTCAGATCGTGGAAGCATCTTCACTTCTAAGTTCTGGGACTCCTTTCAGACGGCCATGGGCACCAACGTTCGTTTCAGCCCAGCTTTCCATCCTCAAACAAGTGGCCAAGTCGAGCGAGTCAATCAAATCCTTGAAGATATGCTCAGGGCTTGTGTCATCTCTTTCGGTATGAAGTGGGAAGATTGTCTTCCATATGCCGAGTTCTCCTACAACAACAGCTTCCAAGCGAGTTCGGGCAAGGCCCCATTCGAAATTCTCTATGGCAGAAAGTGCCGTACTCCTCTCAATTGGTCTGAGACAGGTGAACGCCAACTTCTTGGCAACGACTTGATCACAGAAGCCGAAGAAATGTGCAAAGTCATTCGTGAGAACCTCAAAGCCGCGCAATCGCGACAGAAGAGTTACTATGATAGCAAGCACCGTGACTTGGCTTTTGAAATCGGAGACCATGTCTACCTCCGCGTCTCTCCAATGAAAGGCACTCGTCGCTTCGGTATCAAAGGGAAGCTTGCCCCTAGACATGTGGGTCCTTTCAAGAACATTGGCAAAAGAGGCGACCTCGCTTATCAAATTGAGCTTCCATCCAACTTTGCAAACGTGCACGATGTGTTTCACGTGTCACAGCTTTGCAAGTGCTTCAAGACTCCTGAGGGCACTATCAACTTCGAAGAGATCGACCTCCAAGAAGATCTCTCTTATCATGAGCACCCCGTTGCTATTCTTGAAGAAACCGAGTGCAAGACTCGCAACAAGTCAATCAAATTCCTGAAAGTGAAGTGGTCACACCATTCCGACCGAGAAGCCACCTGGGAGCGCGAGGATCACCTCCGTTCCGAATATCCGGAGTTCTTTCAGTCCTAGATCTCGGGACGAGATCCTCTTGTAGTGGTGGAGTGTTGTAACACCCCGGATGTAACTTTCCATATTTGTATCTCCAACTCTTGCCAGTTTCGGCTATGCGATATGATTTTTCCCTCCGTGGTTGGGTTTTGTCTTTTGTTTTTCATTTTATTCATGTCATGCATCTCATATCATGTCATCATGTGCATCTCATTTGCATACGTGTTCGTCTCATGCATCCGAGCATTTTCCCGGTTGTCCGTTCCGCAATCCGACACTCCCACCTACACCGGCGCACCCCTCTTGTCTCTTTTCGTGTGCGGGTGTTGAACATTCTCGGAATGGACCGAGCCTTGCCAAGTGGCCCTGGTATAGCACCGGTAGACCACCTGTTAAGTTTCGGGTCATTTGGAGCTTGTTTGGTACTCCAACGGTTAACCGCATATCCGCAAACGCCTCTTTTAAGTTGCAGCCCAACACCCCTCCAAAATAGACCAATAACCCATCTAACTGCCCTCCATGCTCTCGGTCGTTCGATCACGATCGTGTGGGCGAAAATCACACCTCATTTGAACACTCCTAGCTCCCTCTACCTATAAATATGTGCACTCCCCCGGAATTCACGGGCAAAACCCTAGCAGTTTCGTCCCCGCCGCCACCGGACACGTCCGGCCGCAGCCGGACACGTCCGCCGCCGCCGCCCAGCGAACCGGATCGCGCCACATGGCGTCGCCGCGCCGCCCCGCCGCCGGCCCATGCAGCCCGCGCGAGGCCCGCCCGGCCCGCGCGCTCGCCGCCGCCGCGCCCGGCCGCGCGCCCCGCGCCCGACCCGGCCGGCGGCCGCCCCGGCGCCGCTGCGCCCTCCGGCGGCCCCGCCGCCTCCTCCGCGCCTCGCCGCCTCCGCCTCCCCGCGCCGCTCCGCCCGTCGCCGCCGCCGTCCCGGAGCCGGCGAGCTCCCGCGGCCGCCTCCCGCGCCAGCCTCCGCCGCCTCGGCCGCGCCGCGCCCTCCGGCGACCTCACCGCCCCGCGGCCGCACCGCCGGCGCCGCCCGGCCTCGCCTCCTCCGGGCCGCCCCGTGCCTCCTCCAACTCCGGCCGCCGGCGCCCCGAGCTCCGGCCATCTCCCTCGATCTGGCCCGGATCCGATCTAGGTTGACTTTCCCCGACCCCCGTTTTTCTTCTAAGTCTTTTCCTGTGATAATTATTGTTGCATCTTCATTGCATCACATCTTCGCATCCGTAGCTCCGTTTTGTGCGTGTAATATGTCAAATTGTTCGTCTCGAAAAGTACATCATTCCATTACATTGCATCATTTACATTTGAGCTCATCTTGATGCCTGAAATGCTGTTGGAAGAGGGCTTCATAATGTTAGTTTCAGATTCTTATCAAAACGAGCTCTTTTGTCATTTTTGCCATGATTGATGTGTGCATCCTATGGAATTGGTCCCTAAATGTGTTTTGAACTAGGCTATGTCTTCTTTACATAGGTGTTTACCATGTATTTTTTTGATCAATGTGGTGACTAGCACAAGCATACAAACTAGGCTTCGTGTTAATGCTGATTTTAGTTCCTGTTCTGCTGTAATTTTCATGCCATGTAAACATGTTGCTACAGAGAGATTCATGCATAATTTGAGATACTTCAGTAAGGGTGTTTTGAAAACATTGTTTTGCTCTATACATCCGTGGTCCTGGTTGCAATTATGTAGTAGTCTAGCATGTCAGTTTCGTGCTCTACTTTTGCTTCAAAATGTTTCCTGGCGGATTGTTTACATGTTATTCAATTTGGCCGAGGTTTTTATAGTTGGTCCGGATATGCTATGATGTTGTTTCTTGCCATGTATAGCTTCTATGACATGTCTTCTTGATGGATGTATGCTTAGTTTATCATGAGGTGCTCTGTAGTGAGTGCATCGAGCTCACGAAGGTGCCTTCGTAATTATTTCAATGCCATGTTTTGTTTGCTAAAATCTGTTAACGAAACTTGCTATGTTTACGTGGGTGCCATCATATTTTCTGATCCTTTTTGGCTTATGGTCAGTAAGGGAGTTTTAATCTATTCTTTGATTAGATTCATGCCATGCCTTGCTTTGCTATTATAAGTTCCTGTAGCATGTTGATAACCTGCTCTGAACATTGCTTCGTGATGTTGTTTCTGCCATGTCCAACCTGATATTTTTTATGCACTTTCTCCATGCTTGTTTGAACCTGTTATGATGTGAATTAGCCGTAGCTCAGTGTTCCTCTTTTGTAAAGCATCTCCTGTAGATGATCTCCATATGCTTTGTTTTCATGTTGGGGTGCTGTAGCATAGTTTCTTGTTGCATGCTAGGTAGCATCGTGCTGTTAATCGCAGCTTTGTGCCATGCTTGCCATTTGCAAACCGTGCATCCGAATCCGGTGATCTTTATATCGATTTCGACCGAAATCATCTCATCTTTCCAGCGGCATACTTGGTTTGCCAAGTTGATGCCTTGTTCATCATCTTTCCTTCCGAAGCACGCATATGCATTGCATACCACATCCCGCATATCATGACATGTTTTGCATCATGTTGCTTGTGCATTGCACCGTGATTTATTGTGGTTCCTTGCTTGTGTTCTTGCTTTGGGTAGAGCCGGGAGACGAGTACGTGCACGAGGAATCTGTTGAGTACGCTAACGAGGATCCAGCCTTCGACAACTCTGAGAACCTTGCAGGCAAGATGATCATACCTTCGAAATCATTTCTATCTTTGCTTGCTAGTACTCGCTCTATCGCTATGTTAGCTCTACCTGCCATTGTTTACCATGCCTACCTATTGCCATGACAAACCTCTAACCAACCTGTCCTAGCAACCCTTGTCTGGCTATGTCACCGCTTTTGCTCAGCCCCTCTTATAGCGTTGTTAGTTGCAGGTGAAGATGAAGTTTGTTCCAGGTCGGAACACGGATATTTTGGGATATCACAATATCTCCTGTTTAAATTAATGCACCTTATATACTTGGTAAAGGGTGGAAGGCCTGGACTTATGCCCGGTGACTTGTTCCACTCTTGCTGCCCTAGTTCCGTGAAACCGGTGTTATGTTCCTTGATTTTGCGTTCCTTACACGGTTGGGTGATTTATGGGACCCCCTTAACAGTTCGCTTTGAATAAAACTCCTCCAGCAAGGCCCAACCTTGGTTTTACCATTTGCCACCTAAGCCCTTTCCCTTGGGTTTTCGCGAGCCCAAGGGTCATCCTTATTTATCCCCCCCGGGCCAGTGCTCGTTGTGAGTGTTGGTCCAAACTGTCGGCCGCGGTGGCCACCAGGGGCAACTCTGGGCTGGCCTACCGGAAGTCTGGACAATCCGGTGTGCCCTGAGAACGAGATATGTGTAGCTCCTATCGGGATTTGTCGGCACAGCGGGTGGCTTTGCTGGTCTTGTTTTACCATTGTCGAAATGTTTTGTGAACCGGGATTCCGAGACTGATCGGGTCTTCCCGGGAGAAGGTCTATTCCTTCGTTGACCGTGAGAGCTTGTGATGGGCTGAGTTGGGACACCCCTGCAGGGTATACAATCTTTCGAAAGTCGTGCCCGCGGTTATGAGGCAGATGGGAATTTGTTAATGTCCGGTTGTAGATAACTTGACACTTGACCTCTTTAAAATGCATCAACTATGTGTGTAGCCGTGATGGTCTCTTCTCGGCGGAGTCCGGGAAGTGAACACGGTTTGCGTTATGCTTGACGTAAGTAGTTTCAGGATCACTTCTTGATCACTTATAGTTTCTCGACCGATGCGTTGCTTCTCTTCTCGCTCTCACTTGCGTATGTTAGCCACCATATTTGCTTAGTGCTTGCTGCAGATCCACCATATTACCCCTTACCTACCTATGAGCCTAAATAGTCTTGATCTCGCGGGTGTGAGATTGCTGAGTCCTCGTGACTCACAGATTCTACCAAAACAGATGCAGGTGCCGAGGATACTGGCGCAGTTGGCGCAACTGAGCTGAAGTGGGAATTTGATGAGGCCCTTGGTCGTTACTATGTATCGTTTCTAGATGATCAGTAGAGGTGCCCAGTCAGGACGATCGGGGATCTAGCATTTGGGGTTGTCTTCTTTTCATTTGTACTTGACCGTAGCCGGTCTATGAGTGTATTTGGATGATGTATGATCTTAATTTATGTATTGTGTGAAGTGGCGATTGTAAGCCAACTCTCTTTATCCCATTCTTGTTAATTACATGGGATTGTGTGAAGATGACCCTTCTTGCGACAAAACCACCATGCGGTTATGCCTCTAAGTCGTGCTCCGACACGTGGGAGTTATAGCGGCATCGTGGGTGTTACAACTAGGGGCTTCGCCGAAATTTAAAATTATAGAATTCTATGGCTAAGTGAGAGTGATAAAGCATTATAAGTACGATGGCTTGGTTCGTTGTGCTGAGCGCCTCCCTAGATGGACCCAAGAATGGGAACAAGAGCGCTCAGGTTTATCCCGAACACCCCAACACTCGTGGCATGGGGGTAGAAGCCAACGACTTGCATCTCTCAGATTTGATAAACGGCCGCACAGAAGGTAATATTTTAAATTAACAAGCGTTGCTTAACGCATATGAACAAAGTTTTCAGCGTACAGGATAACAGATGCGAGTCTACTCAAAAATTACATCTTTCGAGCATTCACCCGCTATAAGGCGGGCACCCTTCAGAACGCCCTTATAATACATCTCGGGCGTGCGATACTCCTTGCCCGGCGGTGGCGCGTCCGTGAAAAGCTTCTCAGCGTCCAGCTTGCCCCAGTGCACTTTAGCACGGGCAAGGGCCCGACGGGCACATTCAATACAGATGGAGCGCTTGATGACTTCAATCCATGGACAAGCGTCCACCAGCCGCCGCACCAGACCGATGTAACTCCCAGGCATGGCTTCTCTAGGCCACAACCGAACTATGAGCCCCTTCATGGCCTGTTCGGCCACCTTGTGGAGCTCGACCAGCTGCTTCAGTTGGTCGCTTAGGGGCACCGTACGTTCGGCCTCAGCATATTGAGACCAGAACACCTTCTCCGTCGAGCTCCCTTCCTCGGCCCGGTAGAATGTGGCAGCATCAGACACACTACGGGGCAGATCGGCGAACGCTCCTGGAGAGCTCCGGATTTAGGTAAGTAATAGATAATTTACTTTTATATTCTTGCTTTGCATAAAGAATGCCTTACCGCCGCTATCTTCTTCATTGCCTCGATCTCCTAGAGGGCCTTCTGGGCTTCGGCCTTAGCGGTTTTGGCACTCTCAAGAGCCAAGGTGAGCTCGGACTGTCGAGTCTTCGAGTCACGCTCCAAACTCTCGTGTTTCTCCACGAGAGCCTGGAGCTCTTGCCGCACCTCCGCCACCCGCGCCTCCTGCTTCTCTCGCTCGGTGCGCTCCAAGGCCGCACTGTTTTCGGCCTTGGACACCGCTTCCTTCTGGGTCGCCACCTCGGCCGTGGCCCCTGCAACATTTACGTTGGTCTTATCATTATTTGCAACCAAGTATTTCTATATACATTTACATGCGGTATTACATACCCTCCTTGTCCTCGAGCTGCTTCTTGGCACGGCCGAGCTCGTTCTCGGACCGCTCGAGGCTCTCCTTCAATGCATTGACCTCCGCAGTCAGTGCGGCAGAGGTCAGCAGCGCAGCCTGCATTCCCATATTGACATATTTATGTTAGACTCCTGTGTATATCTTTTTAGATCCTCAGCTCGGCTTTTCTTTCCGAACACCAAACTGAGCATCAGGGGCTACTGTCTATGCGGTAACATTTTTATATGTTTTCAATACTTACCTCAAAGCCTGTTAGAAGGCTCGTACAAGCTTCGGTCAGCCCGCTCTTAGCGTACTGAACCTTTTGAATCACCGCACTCATAACAGTGCAGTGCTCCTCGTCGATGGAGGCGCCGTTAAGGGCCTCCAGCAAATCGTCCGGTGCCTCCGGTTGGACGGAGGCCGCCAGCGTAGTAGGCGTGCCCTTCTTGCGAAGGCGCTGCCTACCGGTCTCTCGAACCGTTGATGGTTCCGGAGCAGTGTCCGGCCCAGGGACGGACTTAGATCCCTTCGGGGCTTTACCCCCTTTGGGCCTGGAGTCCGGGAGGTCGCCTTGCGGCGCCTCCAGGACCACCTCCTCCTGGTTTAGTCCCTTTCGGGACTCCACCTCGGCATCGTCCATAGGGAGAGGGGAGGAGGCCGTCGGAAGTGAAGCGCTATTCACATCCGACGAATCCAAGGAGCCGCTCGTCGAATCGCCGAGCTGAGCCTTGGGCGGACTGCATGATCAAAGTCGGCGTCAGAAAATACAGAATAATAGAGGAGCGCCATAAGTTATTCGTATATCCGGATGCTTACGATTTTGCCAGGGGCTTGACCCTGGATGGCCATTCCTCCCCGCCGTCTTCGGCATCGGAGGTGTAGTCCGGCAGGTGGGTTCTCCCCTTCTTGGACCCTCCGGCCTCACTAGTTGGGGCGGCCTTCCTTTTCTTTCCTCCCCCCGTTGGAGGGGGAGAGGCTTCTTCTTCTTCCTCCCCCTCGTCCTCAGAGGCGGAGGGTTCTTCGGGGTTGTCAGGCGATGAATCCAACACCACCAGGTGCCGGGAACTCTTTCGAGTCCCCGTGGCCTTTTTCTTGGCCTTCTTCTCTGGCACCACGTGAGGTGCCGGAACCAGCAGCCCCGTCAATCGGGCGTCCGCTGGGTCTTCTAGTAAGGGAGCCGGACAGTTCACCTGCCCGGACGTCTTCAGCCAGTCCTGTCAAAGGTAAGGGAGGTTAGATCCCACATAGAGTCAGACTACGAAAGACAAGAGTCCCGTAAAGGGTAGAATAGCTTACCTCGCTGGCCTGACACCGCGAGCTGAATCCGCGATCTTCGGTAGCGGATGCGGGGGCCTCAGCGCCCTTAAATAGCACCTTCCAAGCATCTTCGTACGTAATGTCGAAAAGCTTGCTCAAGGTTTGGTGTTGTGCCGGATCAAACTCCCACAATTTGAAGGCCCGTTGTTGGCACGGGAGGATCCGGCGGATGAGCATGACCTGGACTACGTTGACAAGCTTGAGATTCTTGTTCACCAGCTTTTGGACGCAGGTTTGAAGTCCGGTCAGCTCTTCCAAATCCCATGTTAGGCCTGTCTCTTTCCAGGAAGTGAGCCGTGTGGGGAAGCCAGATTGGAATTTGGGGACCGCCGCCCATTTGGGGTCACGCGTCTCGGTGACGTAGAACCACCCCGATTGCCACCCCTTTATTGTCTCCACGAAGGATCCCTCGAGCCATAGGACGTTGGCCATCCGGCCCACCATGGCACCTCCGCACTCCGCTTAGCAGCCGCCCACTACCTTCGGCTTGACACTAAAAGTCTTCGGCTATAAGCCGAAGTGGGGCTGGATGCAGAGGAAGGCCTCACACACGATGAAGAACGCCGAGATGTTGAGGATGAAGTTCGGGGCCAGATCGTGGAAGTCCAGGCCATAGTAGAACATGAGCCCCCGGACGAACGGGTGAAGAGGAAATCCTAGTCCGCGGAGGAAATGGGGGAGAAATACAACCCTCTCATGGGGCCTAGGGGTGGGTATGAGTTGCACCTCATCTGGAAGTCGGTGCGCGATGTCGTCAGCAAGTATCCGGCCTCCCTCAACTTTTTGATTTGTCCCTCCATAACGGAGGAGGCCATCCATCTACCTCCTGCTCTGGACATGATTGGAGAAGGTTGAGGTAGGAAGTGCGGACTTGGGCGCTGGAGCTCGAGTGCGCAGGGATGGATAAGCAAAGGAGGAAGAAGGCGTAAATGGAAAGGGTAGACCCTTATCCCCTTATATGGGCGGCTGAAGCTACAAACCCCCACCAGCCTAATAAAACTCGCTTATCTCCCAATCACCATGGTTAATGGCGCGGTTGGGTTACCCACGCCCGTATTGATGAGAATCCCGGAATAAGGGGACACGATCTCTGCTTTGGCAAGACGTGCCAAGGAAACCACCTCGCTAAACGCGCTGAGGTGGAACAGTAAAATGATTCGAATAAAGGCTTGGTCTAGGCGTGATGTCACGCTGCGGAATACGTCAGCATATTAGATTGGTACAGATATTGTTCTCTCTAGGGTGGTATGTGGAACTTATTTTGCAGAGCCGGACACTATCCTTGTGTTCAACATCTTCTATGAAGCATTTAGAGGAGGAACCCGCCTTGCAATGCCGAAGACAATTTGCGCGCCGGACTCATCGTCATTGAAGCCTGGTTCAGGGGCTACTGAGGGAGTCCTGGATTAGGGGGTGTTCGGATGGCCGGACTATGACCTTTGACCGGACTCCCGGACTATGAAGATACAAGATTGAAGACTTCGTCCCGTGCCCGGATAGGACTTTCCTTGGCGTGGAAGGCAAGCTTGGCGATATGATATGAAGATCTCCTCCCATTGTAACCGACTCTGTGTAACCCTAGCCCTCTCCGGTGTCTATATAAACCGGAGAGTTTTAGTCCGTAGGACGAACAACAATCATACCATAGGCTAGCTTCTAGGGTTTAGCCTCTCTGATCTCGTGGTAGATCAACTCTTGTACTACCCATATCATCAATATTAATCAAGCAGGAGTAGGGTTTTACCTCCATCGAGAGGGCCCGAACCTGGGTAAAAACATCGTGTCCCTTGTCTCATGTTACCATCCGCCTAGACGCACAGTTCGGGACCCCCTACCCGAGATCCGCCGGTTTTTACACCGACAGAGGCCGTCCTCTTTTTCTTCCTCCCCTTATGTGGGGAGTCTCTTTCCACCACCTCCTCCTCTTCTTCCTTCTTTCCCTCGTGGGAAGAGAGGGCTTCGGTCTCTCCGGTGTTGGGGAACGTAGTAATTCAAAAAAATTCTTACGAGCACGCAAGATCTATCTAGGAGATGCATATCAATGAGAGGGGGAGAGTGTGTCCACGTACCCTCGTAGACCGAAAGCGGAAGCATTAGTTAACGCGGTTGATGTAGTTGCACGTCTTCACGATCCAACCGATCCAAGTACCGAATGTACGACACCTACATGTTCAGCACACGTTCAGCCCGATGATGTCCCTCGAACTCTTGATCTAGTTGAGGACGAGGTAGAGTTTTGTCAGCACGACGGCGTGACGACGGTGATGATGAAGTTACCGGTGTAGGGCTTCACCTAAGCACTACGACGATATGACCGAGGTGTTCAACTGTGGAAGGGGGCAACACACACGGCTAAGAGATTGTCTGTTATCCTTTGGGGCGCCCCCTACCCCATATATAAAGGAGGAGAGGGGGAGGCTGGCCGGCCCTGTAGGACGCACCAAGAGGGAGGAGTCCTACTAGGACTCCCCTTGTTGGAAGGGGGAAGAAGGAAGGGAGAGGGAGAGGGAGAAGGAAAGGGGGGCCGTGCCCCATCCCCTAGTCCTATTCGGACTCCCAATGGGGGGAGGGGGGCGCACGCCACCCCTTGTTGCTGTCCTCTCTCTCCCCTATGGCCCATGTTGGCCCACTGCTTCCCTGGGGGGTTCCGGTAACCCCTCCAGCACTCCGTTTTTACCCGATACCTCTTGGGACTCTTCCGGTGTCCGAATAACATCGTCCAATATATCAATATTTATGTCTCGACCATTTCGAGACTCCTCGTCACGTCCGTGATCTCATCCGGGACTCCGAACAAACTTTGTTCATTAAAACACATAACTCATAATACAAATCGTCATCGAACGTTAAGCATGCGGACCCTACGGGTTCGAGAACTATGTAGACATGACCGAGACATATCTACGGTCAATAACCAATAGCATAACCTAGATGCTCATATTGGTTCCTACATATTCTACGAAGATCTTTATCGGTCAAACCGCACAAGAACATACGTCATTCCCTATGCCATCGGTATGTTACTTGCCCGAGATTCGATCGTCGGTATCATCATATTTAGTTCAATCTTGTTACCGGCAAGTCTATTTACTCGTTCCATAATGCTTCATCCCGTAACTAACTCATTAGTCACATTGCTTGCAAGGCTTATAGTGACGAGCATTACCGAGAGGGAGAGATACCTCTCCGATACACGGAGTGACAAATCCTAGTCTCAATCTATGCCAACTCAACAAACACATTCGGAGACACCTGTAGAGCATCTTTATAATCACCCAGTTACGTTGTGACGTTTGATAGCACACAAAGTGTTCCTATGGTATTCGGGAGTTGCATAATCTCATAGTCAGAGGAATATGTATAAGTCATGAAGAAAGCAGTAGCAATGAAACTGTAACGATCATAATGCTAAGCTAACAGATGGGTCCTGTCCATCACATCATTCTCCTAATGATGTGATCCCGTTCATCAAATGACAACACATGTCTATGGTTAGGAAACATAACCATGTTTGATTAACGAGCTAGTCAAGTAGAGGCATACTAGGGACACTATGTATTGTCTATGTATTCACACATGTACTAAGTTTTCGGTTAATACAATTCTAGCATGAATAATAAACATTTATCATGAGATAAGGAAATATAAATAACAACTTTATTATTGCCTCTAGGGCATATTTCCTTCAGTCTCCCACTTGCACTAGAGTAAATAATCTAGATTACAAAGTTGATTCTAACACCCATGGAGTCTTGGTGCTGATCATGTTTTTCTCGTGGAAGAGGCTTAGTCAACGGGTCTGCAACATTCAGATCCGTGTGTATCTTGCAAATCTCTGTCTCCCTCCGCTAGTTGATGACGGATGGAATTGAAGTGTCTCTTGATGTGTTTGGTTCTCTTGTAAAATCTGGATTCCTTTGCCAAGGCAATTGCACCAGTATTGTCACAAAAGATTTTCATTGAACCCGATGCACTAAGTATAACACCTAGATCGGATATGAACTCCTTCATCCAGACTCCTTCATTTGATGCTTCTGAAGCAGCTATGTACTCCGCTTCACACGTAGATCCCGCCATGATGCTTTGCTTGGAACTACACCAACTGACAGCTCCATCATTCAATATAAATACGTATCCAGATTGCGACTTAGAGTCATCCGGATCAGTGTCAAAGCTTGCATCGACGTAACCATTTACGATAAGCTCTTTGTCACCTCCATAAATGAGAAACATATCCTTAGTCATTTTCAGGTATTTCAGGATGTTCTTGACCGTTGTCCAGTGATCCACTCCTAGATTACTTTGGTACCTCCCTGCTATACTTATAGCAAGGCACACATCAGGTATGGTGCACAACATTGCATACATGATAGAACATATGGCTGAAGCATAGGAAATGACTTTCATTTTCTCTCTATCTTCTGCAGTGGTTGGGCATTGAGTCTGACTCAACTTCACACCTTGTAACACAGGCAAGAACCCTTTCTTTGACTGATCCATTTTGAACTTCTTCAAAAGTTTATCAAGGTATGTGCTTTGTGAAAGTCCAATTAAGCGTCTTGATCTATCTCTATAGATCTTGATGCCCAATATGTAAGCAGCTTCATCGAGGTCTTTCATTGAAAAATTCTTATTCAAGCCTCCTTTTATGCTATCCAGAAATTATGTATTATTTCCAATCAACAATATGTCATCCACATACAATATTAGAAATGCTACAGAGCTCCCACTCACTTTCTTATAAATACAGGCTTCCCCAAAAGTCTGTATAAAACAATATGCTTTGATCACACTATGAAAGCATATATTCCAACTTCGAGTGGCTTGCACCAGTCCATAAATGGATTGCTGGAGCTTGCACACTTTGTTAGCACCTTTTGGATCGACAAAACCTTCTAGTTGCATCAGGTACAACTCTTCTTTAATAAATCCATTAAGGAATGCAGTTTTGACATCCATTTGCCAAATTTCATAATCATAAAATGCGGCAATTGTCAGTGTCAAAACCGGCGGATCTCGGGTAGGGGGTCCCGAACTATGCATCTAAGGCCAATGGTAACAGGAGGCGGGGGACACAATGTTTACCCAAGTTCGGGCCCTCTCTATGGAGGTAATACCCTACTTCCTGCTTGATTGATCTTGATGAATATGAGTATTACAAGAGTTGATCTACCATGAGATCGTAATGGCTAAACCCTAGAAGTCTAACCTATGAGATTATGATTGTTGTCCTACGAAGTAAACCCTCTGGTTTATATAGACACCAGAGGGGGCTAGGGTTACACAAGGTCGGTTACAGAGAAAGGAATGTACATATCCGAATCTCCAAGCTTGCCTTCCACACAGAGGAGAGTCCCATCCGGACACGGGACGAAGTCTTTTATCTTGTATCTTCATAGTCCAACAGTCTGGCCAAAGTATATAGTCCGGCTGTCCGAGGACCCCTTAATCCAGGACTCCCTCAGTAGCCCCCGAACCAGGCTTCAATGACGATGAGTCCGTCGCGCAGATTGTCTTCGGCATTGCAAGGCGGGTTCCCTCTCTGAATACTTCAAAGTACCTTACTTATCCGACCTTCCGTTTAATGATGTGCTCATCGGCTTCCGTACCTTCATGATTTCAGCTTCCACGTGTCGAGCGAATACGAGAGGTCGGGGCATTTTTACACTTGCCACCTTTACCATGAGAAAATTGTCTATTTAAAGAGACGGGGATCTTCAGATCTAATCCACACCATCTCCCCAAACGAGGAATACTGGGAGCTTGCCCGCAAAAACTACCCCAACATGGCTATCATTCGCAGCTCTTCCTCGCACCCTCACAGTCCCAAGCAGGGTGATTGGGAAAAGTGTTCCGTAGCCTACGGCCAACTGGTGAAGCTGCAGACCCAGGGATTTCTTTTCCCCATAGATCTGGTCCCCGTGCGAGCCGGATTGGATTCTTTCGACGGTGGGGAGCAGGCGGAGAAGTTCCCCAACCCATCCAGGGGGGAACGGGTATGTTTTGTCCCCTATTTGCTGAGAGGCATCAGATTTCCAATCCATCCATTCCTCCGAGGGCTTCTGGAGCACTACGGTCTCCAACTGCACAACTTTACACCTGCCTCTATCCTGCATATTGCGGGCTATGTTGCTCTTTGCGAGCTATTTTTGGGCTGCGAAGCTCATTTCGAGTTATGGAAGAAGCTATTTTGCCTCGTCCCTCATAACTAGGAGGGATCGATATTCCAAGTGGGTGGAGCTGAGATATGGCGCATTGCCGGAACCGGATACCTATCTGGCACGCCGAAGAAGGCATCCAAAGAATGGCCTTCCGAATGGTTTTATGTTGAAGATGTTTCCCTTCCTGACCCAATCCAGAGGGGTCTTCCTGAATATTCAAGTAAACCATTGAAGAAGCGCCTTAGCTGGCATCCTTGGAGCCCAGAGAGGAAGATAGTACAGAAGTCCGCCAGCTGATGAGCAAGATAAATATGCTCGCTCAATCCGGATTGTCAATAGTCGAGGTTATGGCAATATCCATAATGCGAGGGGTTCAGCCACTCCAATACCGAGGGCGCCCTATGTGGCACTTCAATGGAGAAGACGATGCCACCCACTATGGTCGGAAGGGTCCGGACACTTCCGCTGCTTTGGCGAAAATACTATCCGGATTATACAAAGGGGAGGAGGAGGAGTTCATCTGCATTAAGCCCAGGGATGGATTTTTTATGTACAACCATCCCAGCTCGGTCCAGAGACTTCCACAGTATGAGAGGCGGCAGTCGCTACAGACGCTTGCTTATAAAAAGCGAAGAGGGAGAGGTGCCATAAGGTGAGTCTCCTGCGAACATGTATTTGATCCTCTGTCCGGTTCTTTCTTTCGAACACCGAACAGTGTATCAGGGGCTACTACCTATACTGTAACACTCTTTGAAACCTCACAACATACCTCAAATCCTGTTATAAGGCTGATGCAAGCTTATAAACCTCTCGGGTAGGGGGTCCCGCTGTCCATAGCATCCGAGCCCAGTAAATCCTCCGATGAGGATTGTTCGGTGCGGGACCTCGCCGGACTGCAAAAAAGCGTGGCTCAATGATTAAAACATCATACAATAGTGAGTCTGGATGCGCAAGCGTGTTCAGATTTTATATACTCATGAATTCACCAGGGGCTGGACCCTGGTGAGGGAGTCCTGGATTAGGGGGTATCCGGACAACCGGACTATATACATCGTCCGGACTATTGAAGCATGAAGATACAAGACTCAAGACTTCGGCCCGTGTCCGGATGGGACTCTCCTTTGCGTGGAAGACAAGCTTGGTGATTCAGATATTATGTTTCCTTCCTTGTAACCGACTCCATGTAAACCCTAGCCCTCTCCGGCGTCTATATAAACCGGAGAGGATGGTCCTTAGAAGGCCGATCACAATTACAATCATACCATCATAGGCTAGCTCTTAGGGTTTAGCCTCTACGATCTCGTGGTAGATCTACTCTTGTACTACTCATATCTTCAATATTCATCAAGCAGGAAGTAGGGTTTTACCTCCATCGAGAGGGCCCGAACCTGGGTAAACATTGTGTCCCTTGCTTCATGTTACCATCAGCCCAAGACGCACAGATCGGGACCCCCTACCCGAGATCTACTGGTTTTGACACCGACATTGGTGCTTTCATTGAGAGTTCCTCTGTGCCGTCGCTTCAAGATTTGATGGCGTCTTCAATCGTCAACAACACGCTCCAGGGTGAGACTTTTCTCCCCGGACAGATCTTTGTGTTCGGCGGCTTCGCACTGCGGGCCAATTCGCTTGGCCATCTAGAGCAGATCGACAGCTACGCCCCTGGCCACCAGATCAAGTTCGGAAACTTGAACTACATGGCGGATGTTCGCGGAGATTTGATCTTCGACGGATTCGGCCTTGCACCGGGAGCGCCGGACAGTCACGACGAACACGGCCTATACCTGCTGTCGGACAATGCTCAGGACATCATCCCTGCAGCAGCCCGGATCTAAATCCGGAGCAGATTGTGTTACCCAAGGACGGAGGAGTGGACCCCACCCCGCAGGCCGCACACTCATCGGCGGTGGAGCCGAACACAGGTCTCATCTCTGTGGAGGCTTGTAACCCCGGACCCCCGGACTCGTATCCGGCCGTTGGTTCCGGTCTGCATACCCTCGGGCCAGCCAAACCAGGTTTGGCTCCGGTAAGGGAGTTTACCGCTGCGGACATCTTCCAGCACTCGCCCTTCGGCGACATGCTAAACTCATTAAGGTCTGTCTATTTGTCAAGAGGCTCTGGGCCGAACTATGTCTGGCCTAAGTGGGAAGCAGGCGACGAAGGAATTCGTTGCCCACCCACCACCCACTTCATTGCTACGATCGATGATTTAACCAACATTCGTAACTTCGACTCCGAAGACATCGACGGTATGGACGATGATGCAGGAGAAGCTTCCTAATCTCTGGGGCGCGGGACTACTACCTTGTCACATGATATATACATGGAAGATACACCCAAGAAGGACGACAGCGATAATCCGGAAGATAAAACACCCAGTCAAAATCCAAAACGGCAACGCAGACGCCGCTCAAAGTCCAGCAACAGTAAAAATAGCGACAAGAGCGCAAAAAGGATTGACATACCAGTAAGTCCCGAAGGCAGTAAACACCACATGGACCCAGCGATGGAGCAGGACGATCCAGGCCATGCCAAACCGAGTTTGGAGCAAACACCTGATCAAAATGATCAGGTGGGCCGAGCTCATGAAACCACCCCAGAACAGGAAAACAGTCTGGATGACGATGCATTCATCATCCCGGACGAACAAGTGGAACGAGACAACCTCCACCGAAAGCTTATGGCCACAGCAAGAAGTCTAAAGAAGCAGAATCAACAGCTCAAAGCCGCATAGGAAAAGCTCAGTCGTAGATGGAATAAAGTGCTAGACACTGAAGAAAGATATGGCGACGATCGCCATACCAAAAGCTATCCAAAGCGCAAGCTACTGCTAGAATTTGACGACGAGGCCATTCCACCAAAGAATAATACGACCAGGAGACTAGACGCACCGCTACACAATCGCAACAGAACGGCTATTGACGCTGCTCACGACCTGCATGAGCATCGGGACAAGAAAGCCGGCGCAACCAGGTCCATCTATGGATCTAAAGGACACACCCCGGAGAGGGACTATGGTCACCCAAAGGCTCATACAAGCCAAATACCAGTTCGGAATAAACTCCGGACACAACAACAGCCGAACACATGCCACGACGCGTCCAGATACATAGGGGCTTCTCACCCCCTGTGCTTCACCGAAGAAGTACTGGACCATGAATTCTCACAAGGTTTCAAACCTGTGAACATAGAAGCATATGACGGAACGACAGACCCAGGGGTCTGTATCGAGGATATTATCCTGCATATTCACATGGCTCGTGGGGATGATCTCCACGCCATCAAATACCTTCCCCTCAAGCTGAAGGGACCAGCTCGACACTGGTTGAAAAGCCTCCCCGAAAACTCAATTGGGAGTTGGGAGGAACTAGAAGACGCTTTCAGGGCCAATTTTCAAGGGACTTATGTCCGGCCTCCGGATGCAGACGATCTAAGTCACATAATCCAACAGCCCGGAGAGTCCGCCCGCAAGCTTTGGAACATATTCCTCACTAAGAAGAATCAAATTGTCGATTACCCGGATGCCGAAGCCTTGGCGGCATTGAAACACAGCATCCGCGACGGATGGCTCGCCAGACACCTCGGCCAAGAAAAGCTAAGGACAATGGCAGCCTTAACAAGCCTTATGACCCACTTTCGCGCGGGTGAAGATAGCTGGCTAGCCCGTAAAGGCACCAGCGACCCCGGCACGTCAGAAATAAGGGATGGCAATGGGAAGCCATGGCGTAATAAACACAAACGCCAAAGCAAGGAAGGGAGCCCGGATAGCACAACAGTTAATGCCGGATTCAGGGGCTTTCAGGAAAAGAAGCCATTTAAAGGTAGTAAAGAGGGACCGTCCGGTCTAAACAGAGTCCTGGACAGACTATGCCAAATTCATGGTACCTCGGAGAAACCTGCAAACCACACCCATAAAGAGTGCTGGGTCTTCAAGCAGGCCGGCAAATTAAATGCCGAACACAAAGGGAGGGAAACACCAAGTGAAGACGAGGACGAGCCTCGCCAGCCAAATAGTAGGGGACAGAAAAAATTCCCGCCAGACGTTAAAACAGTAAACATGATCCATGTGACTTACACATCCACGAGAAGGCATGAATGCGCTCTCAGAGACGCGCACGATGTAGAGCCCATCATACCCACATCTGACTACTGGATGTCTCATCCGATCACTTTTGATCACATGGACGGCCGAACTAGTATTCGGCGCGGAGGATCACATGCCTTGGTGCTTGACCCAATAATCAACGGATACCGTCTCCCCCGTGTCCTCATGGATGGCGGCAGTAGTCTCAATTTAATATACGAGGACACTGCCCGCAGAATGGGGATACACCCATCCAGAATTAGCCAAAGCAACACCACCTTTGAAGGGGTGATACCAGGCGTTGAAGCCTACGGCAGGGGCTCCATCGTGCTGGAAGTAACATTCGGCTCCCCAGGCAACTCCAGAAGCGAAGAACTACATTCACCATCGCCCCCTTCCAAAGCGGCTATCACACCTTGCTTGGAAGAACGGCCTTCGCCCGCTTCAACGCATTGCCGCATTATGGCTACCTTACACTCAAGATGCCCGGTCCACGTGGCATCATCACCGTTAGCAGAATCACAGAGCGCTCTTCACACATAGAGGAACACGCGACGGCCCTGGCGGCCGGACTATAAGTGGCCTATAATATCATAAAACATGACTGGTCATTAAAACCACAGACACGGTTAGACGAGTCCGGTAGCCCAATAAAATTCAACCGGACACCGTATATGTAATCCCATAGCGGAAACTAGGGGCTATAAATATTTAATACAGCCCCACACTTGGCTCAACCTTATTGCCAGGCCATCATCTTACACTTTTACTATCAATCGCATACTTATGTTGTACTCTCCTATGAGTTTTCCTTTTTTTCCACAGACAACGCTCGCGCGATACCCTTCCAGGATACGGCACAACAGAGACAAAGGCACAGACGTGCAGCAGGGCCCTGTTCAACAGGTTTCTTTTTAAATTAAGCCCCTGTGTAAACCTTTTCTATTGTCTCTTGTTGCTCAAACCATCCCATGGGTTCCATACCCATAGAGGATACTGTCGTTATTGGCATTTCGCCATGACAGATTACCACACATACCTGGAAACACGGGGTTCATATTGAATGGGCATTCTTAAGCCCATCTTGTGTTATAAATTCCGAACACCTTCGGGAGTGTTCGGCGTCATGAGTTTGGCCTTATATGCATCAGCTCCAAATCATGTATTTGGTCAAATGTTGGGTTTGCCCGGCTCCTGGGTTTGCCGCCTTACGTTCCATTATTATCGGCTAAGGCAGGCCAAAGGAGAACTACTGCGATTGTGCCCTGGTTATTCTGGATTTGCACCTCAGTAGAGAAAGCCGAAAACTGACCGTCATGATACATCGAGAGACTGTTCAACCACTCGAAGACCCACCGGAATCTCTAGGATTCCTCCGCATTAACGAAGGGTTGTTTTCCGGCCATGTACACAGGACCCGTGTTCGGATGCAGGCGAAGGTACTAGGGGCTACATAGTAGCCCCACCATTATACTCCCATGGCTAAGCGAAAGTGTTACAGCTATATAGTTCGGTTGCCTAGTTCAGCGTGCGATCACCTCCTTAATGGACCAAGATGTTGGATCACATGTGATTAAGCATATTCTTCGCGAACACCCCCGCATTGTATGCGTGGGGGATGAAGCCAACGACTGCTATCTTTCGGACTACTTATACATATAAGAATGGCCGTACAGGGGACACAATCATATTTTCAGGCAAAAAATATAAATATAGCCTCATAATTAAAATAAACATTGTTTTTACAATGATTCGACTTATCACTCGAACAAAATATTCTTCGAGCACTGCGCCTCTATTAGGTGAGCACCCTCTGTGACCTGCGCCAAGTAGTGCTCGGCCGGATATTGGTCTCCCGCCGGATCTTGGGTCGCTATAATGGTGGCCTCCATATCCGTACAATAGGATTTTACGCGGGCAAGAGCCATCCGCGCACCCTCTATGCACGCTGACCTCCTCATGGCATTGATCCGGGTCACGACCCCAAGGAATTGTTGCACCAAACCAAAATAACTGTCCGGCTTGGGCCCCTTCGGCCAAAGATGGTCTATTACAGATCGCATTGCAAGCCCGGATAGCCTATGAAGCTCCGCCACAGCAGCCACCTTCTCATTCAACGGCAGCGGGCGATTGGGAGCATTGAATTGCAACCAGAAAAGCTTCTCCACTTCCTTATCACCTTGATCCTCAAAGAACTTGGCAGCGTCAGCTATACTATTCGTCAAGTCCGCATATGCGTCTGTAGGACTCCAAGGCGCAGCTAGGGGAGCATACTTTGGATCCAAAAACTTCATCCGCAGTAGGTAGGAGCCCCCGACCACGATTTTGTTGGCCTGTTGGAGCTCCTCCCGCATACCCCTGATCTCGGTTCGCATCTCCTTGGCGGCATTAAGTGCCTTATCCAGCTCAGCCGAACTAGCCTTATTCTCCTTTTCAAGGAGAACATACCGGTCGGCGGCATTTTTCAACTCTTCGGCCATTTCGGCTATCTTTTCCTCGCTTCGGCGATGAGCAGCCTGTTCGGCTCTCAACTCTTCGTCCGCCTTTAGGGCAGCCGCATTGCTAGATCGAGCTTGTTCCTTGGCCTGAGGAATTTCGGCCCTTAGGGCCTCCACGGCAGCAGCACCATCTGCAGTGCATACACATGGCATTAACATTATGCCATTCTCGCATTTTCCTATACAATATAATAAGGGAAGCAGAGTACATACCCTGGGATTCTTCCAGCCGTTTGTTCACCAGCATGATATCGGCATCAATAGATCCAATCTGCCTTCTCAGTTCGGTAACTTCAATAGACTGGTCGGCTGCCGGATCCTTGCATACCTACGCACATATACAACGTAGTAATTACTATACGATCCCCTATTTGTCGCCTATGGCGGGTAACTAGAGTCTCAGGGGCTACTATCCATAGGGAGCACACCTAGCGCGTGCTTCATAACCAAAAACATAGTGCATTGTTCACTACATACCTCAAAGCCTTTGAGCAGGCTTGTAAATGCCTCATTCAAACCGCTGGTAGTGGATGAAATCTTCGAGAGCACCATGCTCATTAAAGAGCGGTGCTCCTCCGAGAGCACGGCTCACTCCAGGAGGCCCATCAGTACGTCCGGCCGGACATCAAACTGTGTCAGATCCTTCTCATCGCCCCTCGTGGGAGCCAAACGCTCCGGGCCTAGGATGACTGACGTGTTCGCTTCCGGCTTCGGTAGATACGGACTCCTCCGTGACGACACCTCCGTGTCGCCCGCTTCGTGAGGCGGAGAGGTGGGTGGAGTCTCACTCTCCATCATCTACGGTCGAAGGTCCCCCGAAGATGAACTCTGTTGAGAAGAGCTGCTCGCCGGACTACAAAAGACGAAGTCCCGGTTATGGATCTTGGAGTAACACCACACCTTCGAATTAATGAATAACTTACGGCTCGGTGGAGGGCTGGCCCGTTGGTGGGCACGACGCGGTGAGGGTGCCCGTCGCGGCAGAGCCCCCTGGTGATACCTTCTTCCCTTGCTTGGGCGCCTCCATCTCCAAGTCTTCGGAGACTACCCTCTTCTTCCCGCATGGGGAGGAGACTTTTACCTCCCCCTCCTGACTATCCTCCATAGGAGAGGTAGCGATTCCCCCGGTTTGGATGCGTAGTGTGTGAAGTTCGGCTTCACTGCCCTTTCCTGCGCCTTTCCCTGAGGGGATTTTGCTGAGCACCCGGCCAAGCATCTTGGAAATGGTTGGACCGGGCGGGCCTTTAGGAAGTGGTGCCGGACACCTGATTCTCTCCGCCTTGATGAGCCATTCCTGGCCACGGAGGGATTTTCAGAATAACAGTTATGATAAATATAAATGAAGTACCCGGCTTTAAGACTACTTACTTGGGCATCTAGGCGATTGCAGCTTAAGCCCGCATCCTCGGTGGTGTCCGGACACTTTACTTGTGGTCCGAAGAATAGTTTACAAATTCTTTCGAGCTTCAAGCCGAAGAAGTGCTTAATAGTCCGCGGACCCTCCGGATTAAACTCCCACATTCGGAGAGGCCGACGTTTGCACGGCAACATCCACTGGATTAGAATCACTTGCATTATGCTGACAAGATTTATGTCCCTCTCAATGAGCTCCCGGATACGATTCTACAGTTCTGGTACATCGCCAACAGGCCGATAATTCCGTCCTACGTCGGTCCAAGACGCTAACTGTGACGGAGGGCCTGAGCAGAACTCGGGGGCGGCTACCCACTTTGTGCCTCTGGGAGCTGTGACGTAAAACCACCTCCGTTGCCATACATCGGATACTTCTGGAAAAGAACCCTCTGGCCATGGGGCATCGACGTTCTTGCTTATTATGGCACCTCCGCACTCCGCATGTTGCCCCTCGATCATCTTCGACTTTACATTGAAGGTTTTGAGCCATAAGCCGAAGTGTGGGTTGATGTGGAGAAAAGCCTTGCACACAATAATGAACGATGAGATATGGAGGACGGCGTCTGGAGCCAGATCATGGAAATCTAAGCCATAGTAGAACATGAGCCCCCTCACAAAGGGGTCGAGGGTGAGGCCTAGGCCTCGGAGGAAGTGAGGGACAAACACGACGCTCTCGTTGGGCTTCGGCATGGGGATAACTTGCCCTGACGCAGGAAGCCTGTGCTGGATATCAGCGGCCAGGTATCCAACCTCCCTAAGCTTAGCAATATCCTTCTCTTGGATGGAGGAGGCCACCCACTGGCCTTTTGCATCGGATCCGGACATACTGGAGGATCTGGGGTGTTGGAGCTTAGGTTTTGAGTGCTGGAGCTCGAGGTGCGAGAAGGAGCAGGGGAGGTGGAAAAGAGGCGTAGGCCTCGGCCCCTTTATAAAGGGGATGAATATCAAGAGTCCTCAGCATGACCACTTGAGACTTATCTAAAATTCACGGAGTCGTACCAACGGTCGCCGTGGGGTCACACACGCCCATATTGATGAAAGATCCCATAATGAGAGGAACATGACCTCTGCTTTGGCAGGACGTGCCAATAAAACCGCCTCACAACGCGAGTCGAGGTGGACCAGGAAACGCCGGTTCGTGTTGGACCAGGCCACGATGCAAGGGCACGACATACAAAGATTGCCACCAGAACAGATTTATGCTATGTTCCCTACAATGCTGTGTGAATATCATCTTGCAGATCCGGACATGGCCTATGTGTTCGATAATGACCTTGGAGTATTCGAAAGGAGGAACCCGCCTTGCAATGCCGAAGACAAGACTACGCGCCGGACTCATCATCATTGAAGCCTAGTTCAGGGGCTACTGAGGGAGTCCTGGATTAGGGGGTATTCGAACAGCCGGACTATATACATCGTCCGGACTATTGAAGCATGAAGATACAAGACTCAAGACTTCGGCCCGTGTCCGGATGGGACTCTCCTTTGAGTGGAAGACAAGCTTGGCGATTCGGATATTATGTTTCCTTCCTTGTAACCGACTCCATGTAAACCCTAGCCCTCTCCGGTGTCTATATAAACCGGAGAGGATGATCCTTAGAAGGCCGATCACAATCACAATCATACCATCATAGGCTAGCTCTTACTGTTTAGCCTCTATGATCTCGTGGTAGATCTACTCTTGTACTACTCATTTCTTCAATATTAATCAAGCAGGAAGTAGGGTTTTACCTCCATCGAGAGGGCCTGAACCTGGGTAAACATTGTGTCCCTTGCTTCCTGTTACCATCAGCCTAAGACGCACAGATCGGTACCCCCTACCCGAGATCCGCCGGTTTTGACACCGACAGCTGGGATCCCACTCCGGGTTGCTGTTGGTAGCGGTGGTGGATTCCTCCGGAAGGGGAGTTTTTCCCTTCTTAGGCGACTCGGCCTCCAAGTGTGTGGAGGCCGTCCTTTTCTTTCTTCTCTCCACTAGGGAGGATTGGTTTTCCTCCTCTTTCTCGTCCTCCTTGGAGGAAGAGCGGGCCTCAGAGTCTTCGGATACTGTGTCCGAAGTGCCTCGGTGACGACTGCCGCCCCTGGTCTCTTTAACCTCTATCTTGGTTTTCTTCTTCGGCGCCTTGTAAGGCGCCGGGACCAGCATCTTCATCAGAAGTGGGCCGATTGGTTCTTCTAGAAGTGGGGCCGGACAGTGGATCCGCCCCGCCTTCTTCATCTAGCCCTAGGAGAGTTGTGGAAAACACATTATGCATTTCCCTTGGATTATGCAAATAAAACGTATGACTTGCCAACGTACAATGACTTACCGAACTTGCAGGGCGGGACAGTTGATACCCGCGGTCCTCGGCTGAGTCCGGCCACGATTTGCCGGACTTAAAGAGCACCTTCCAGATGTCTTTGTGCGATGAGCCGAATAACTCTAGTAGGGTCTAGTGCTTGGCCGGGTCGAATTCCCATAAATTGCAGGCCCTGTGTTGACAAGGGAGAATCCGTCGAACTAACATCACCTGGACTACATTGACAAGTTTGATATTCTTGTCTGCCATATCCTTGACGCGTGTGTGGAGCACTAACAACTCGTCGGGCGAAGACCAGTTCAGGCCCTTCCTGGGCTAGGACGTAAGCCGCAGGGGAGCTCCGGATCGGAATTCGGGAGCTGCGGCCCATTTCGTGCCGCGTGGCTCAGTGATGTAGAACCATTGCTGTTGCCACCCTTTGACGGAATCATTGAAAGTACCTGATGGCCATGTGACATTGGGCATGTTGCTCACCATGACATTAAAAATCTTTAGCCATAAGCCGAAGTTGGCGAGATGCGGAGAAAGGCCTCGCACATGATGATGAATGTCGAGATATTGAGGAAGGAATTGGGGGATAGATCATGAAAATCGATCCCGTAGTAATACATGATGCCGCGAAGGAATGGGTGGAGTGGAAACCCTAGCCCGCGGACAAAGTGAGGGAGGAATACAACCCTCTCGTGAGATTCCGGAGTAGGGATGATCTGTCCCACCATCGAGAGACGATGGTTGATTTTCTTGGCTAGATACCCAACCTCCGGAGGCTTTTTGATATCCTTCTCCCGGATGGTAGAGGCCATCCACTTGCCTCCTGCTCCGGATCCGGACATTTTCGGAGGGTCTTTGTGGGCGGAGAAGACAAACGCTTGGGCGCTGGAGTTTGAGTGAGAGAGAATGGATGAGCAGAGGCAGGAGAAGGCGTGGGTGAAAAAGGGGAGTTCTTATCTCCTTTTAAAGGCAGCAGGGATCCTGCGCCTCAGCACTTTCCCGGTAAACTCGCTTATTCCCAAAGTGTCACGTTGATGGCGCGGTTGGGTTACCCACCCGTATTGATGAGAATCCCGTGATAAGGGGACACGATCTCTGCTTCGACAAGACGTGCCAATAGAACCGCCTCGCAATAAGTGCAGTAGCAGGCTGGGAAAAATGGTTCGAATACTGACCGGGCCGGGGCGTGATGTCACGCTATAAAAAAGTTATTAGCAGATTAGATTTGTGGAATATTGTGCTCTCTACAGTGGTATGTGGAATTTTTCTGCAGAGCCGGACACGATCCGTGTGTTCAAGATCTTCTATGGAGTATTCGGAGAAGGAACCCTCCTTGCAATGCCGAAGACAATCTGCGCGCCAGACTCATCGTCATTGAAGCCTGGTTCAGGGGCTACTGAGGGAGTCCTGGATTAGGGGGTCCTTGGACAGCCGGACTATGTACTTGTGCCGGACTGTTGGACTATGAAGATACAAGATTGAATACTTTGTTCCGTGTCCGGGTGGGACTCTCCTTTGCATGGAAGGCAAGCTTGGCAATTCGGATATGTAGATTTCCTTCTCTGTAACCGACTTTGTGTAACCGTAGCCCCCTACGGTGTCTATATAAACCGGAGGGTTTAGTCCGTAGGACAACAACAATCATAATCATAGGCTAGCTTCTAGGGTTTAGCCTCTACGATCTCGTGGTAGATCAACTCTTGTAATACTCATATCATCAAGATCAATCAAGCAGGAAGTATGGTATTACCTCCATAGAGAGGGCCCGAACCTGGGTAAACATTGTGTCCCCCGCCTCCTGTTACCATTAGCCTTAGACGCACAGTTCGGGACCCCCTACCCGAGATCCGCCGATTTTGACACCTACAGTCATCTCCTAATCCTCATCTAACTTGGAGTGTTTATGATCCTCACAAAGATCTGCATGCCACCATGGAGGTGCCTCCCGAGCCGTGGTTCCAATGTGGTCGATGATGTTGGAAATCTCGGGCTCAAGAGTGGCACACTCCGCTGGTGTTTGGCAAAGTTGCCCCGGCAAGGCTCTTACTGGGGCTGTGGAGGCTGCCCCGGCAAGGGTCTTGCCGGGGGGAGTCCACCTTGCCCCTTGCTCTTTGTGTTCCTGTCTTGGCGTTGCTCTGATCGTCTTGTGGCTTCGGCTTCCCTTCCTCTGCCCTGCTAAGTGTAGCCGCATGTGCGGCTCTGACTGCCCGTGCACAGGTAAAGGGGTGCAAAGTAGAACCCCTACTTCTATACACCGATAGGAGCCCCGGGCCTGGGCCACACATAAGCGCAACACATTGTTGGGCTAGGCCCAGAATGGTGCGCGGGCAGGCGGGGCCAATTTTTACCGCGATAATTTCCGCCTGCTGCGTTTTCCCACGACCAGCATTGAACATGCGACGTGGGGGTCGTGTGTGATGTGGGGGTCATGCGTGGGGCGCTCGCTGCACGCATGCATCAAATCGTAGTAAATGGTAAAGAGGCGGCCCACACCTTCCCCATAAAAAGGAAATACCGCAGGCGCGCTGCTCATTCACCCCCCTCGCGCTTTCTCCAATCTTGGAACCGCCGTCCCCATCTTTCTTTTTCCTCGAACTCTTGCTTCTGCCTGCCGCTTCTGTGACCCCATCACCTTCTATCTTGCACTCCCTTCCTGTCGCCATGGCGCCCAAGACAGGCAAGGGCAAGGGGGCGACCAAGGATATCATGGAGAAGGAGGCGCCGCAGAATGAGGCGGCGGTGCGGCGGGCGCAGTTCGCCTACTTCTCCCCGTCGTTGGTCAATGTCTTACACCTCCTGGACTTTTTCAGGCCCCTGTGGGTGGCAAAGACGACAGGGCATCCTGCCACACGCCTCATTCCCGCCGACTGCAGCGAGGCCAGCCCGAAGCGGTACCCCTTCTTCGTTGATTTCTTCTCTTGCAAGCTCTGCCCCCTTTCTCTAATTTCTTCAACGACATCATGCGCACCTTCGGCTTCGATCTTCTGGACCTCACGCCGAACGCCGTGGCATGCATGGCGCTTTTTGCCCATCTCTGTGAGGGCTTCACCGGGGTGCATCCCAACATGACGCTCTTTCGCCACTACTTCTCCAACCATCTCCAGCCAGGGGCGCCCTCTCCGGAAGCATCTCCTAGATTCTGAGGTCCCAAGAGAAGGGCTCCCCCAGGGAGAGGTGAGAGGAATGGCGGGGTCGGTGGTGCTGGATCGAGGAGGAGAACCCGCCGGAGTTCTACCGGGTGCGTCGGAGCCTGCCGACCCATGGTGAGGACTGGAGCGACATCGACACCGACAATGCGATGCTCTCGATCGCCACCACCAGGATCCAGCACCTCACCACCGCGGGTGTCGGTGTCAAAACCGGCGGATCTCGGGTAGGGGGTCCCGAACTGTGGGTCTAGGCGGATGGTAACAGGAGATAGGGGACACGATGTTTTTACCCAGGTTCGGGCCCTCTCGATGGAGGTAAAACCCTACTCCTGCTTGATTAATATTGATGATATGGGTAGTACAAGAGTTGATCTACCACGAGATCAGAGAGGCTAAACCCTAGAAGCTAGCCTATGGTATGATTGTTCTTTGTCCTATGGACAAAACTCTCCGGTTTATATAGACACCGGAGAGGGCTAGGGTTACACATAGTCGGTTACAATGGGAGGAGATCTTCATATCGCATCGCTAAGCTTGCCTTCCACGCCAAGGAAAGTCCTATCCGGACACGGGACGAAGTCTTCAATCTTGTATCTTCATAGTCCGGGAGTCCGGCCAAAGGTCATAGTCCGGCCATCCGGACACCCCCTAATCTAGGACTCCCTCAGTAGCACCCTGAACCAGGCTTCAATGATGATGAGTTCGGCGCGCAAATTGTCTTCGGCATTGCAAGGCGGGTTCCTCCTCTGAATACTTCATTGAATATGTTTGAACACAAGGATAGTGTCCGGCTCTGCAAAATAAGTTACACATACTACTGTAGAGAGAATAATATTTACACAAATCTAATCTGCTGACGTATTCCGTAGTGTGACATCACGCTACGGCCAAGCCTTTATTCGAATCGTTTTACTATTCCACCTCAGCGCGTTTAGCGAGGCGGTTTCCTTGGCACGTCTTGTCAAAGCAGAGATCGTGTCCCCTCATTCCGGGATTCTCATCAATACGGGCGTGGGTAACCCAACCGCGCCATTAATTGTGGCGCTTGGGAGATAAGCAAGTTTTATTAGGCTGGTGGGGGCTCATAGCTTCGGCCGCCCATATAAAGGGATAAGGATCCACCCTTTCCATCTACGCCTTCTTCCTCCTTTGCTTATCCATTCCTGCGCACTCGAGCTCCAGCGCCCAAGTCTACACTTCCCACCTCAACCTTCTCCAAACATGTCCGGAGTGTGAGGTAGATGGATGGCCTCCACCATAACGGAGGGGCACATCAAAAAGTTGAGGAAGGCCGGATACTTGTCTAACGACATCGCGCACCGGCTTCCAGACGAGGGGCAACTCATCCCCACCCCTAGGCCCCATGAGAGGGTCGTGTTTCTCCCCCATTTACTCCGCGGACTGGGCTTTCCTCTTCACCCGTTCGTCCGGGGGCTCATGTTCTACTATGTCCTGGACTTCCACGATCTGGCCCCGAACTTCATCCTCAACATCTCGGCGTTCATCGTCGTGTGTGAGGTCTTTCTCTGCATCCAACCCCACTTCGGCTTATGGCTGAAGACCTTCAATGTCAAGCCGAAGGTTGTGGGCGGCCGACAAGCGGAGTGCGGAGGCGCCATGGTGGGCAAGATAGCCAACGTTACATGGCTCGAGGGCGCCTTCGTGGAAACCATCAAAGGGTGGCAATCGGGGTGGTTCTACATCACCGAGCCGCGTGACCCTGAATGGGCAGCGGCCCCCGAATTCCGATCTGGCATCCCCACACGGCTCACCTCATGGAAAGAGACGGGCCTGTCGTGGGGTAATTCGGCAGAGGTGACCGGACTTCAAACCTGTGTCAAAGACCTGATCGACAGGAAGGTTAAACTCGTCACCGTAGTCCAGGTCATGCTCTTCCGCCGGATCCTCCCGTGTCAACGACGGGCTTTTAATCTGTGGGAATTCGACCCGGCCCAGCACCAAACTTTGTCCAGGCTCTTCGACACAACGCACGAAGATGCCTGGAAGGTGCTTTTCAAGAGCTCCGAGGTTCACCCTCCCATTACCGAGGATCGCGGATTCTGCGCGAAGCGTCAAGCCAGCGCGGTAAGCTCAATTTTCCCATTACGGGGTATTTGTTTTCCATAGTTTGACTCTATGCGGGATCTAAACTCCCATCCCTTTAACAGGACTGGCAGAAGAAGGCCGGACAGATCAACTGTCCGGCTCCTTTGCCCGAAGACCCAGCGGACGCCCGTTTGACAAAGCTGCTGGTTCCGGCACCCCACGTGGTGCCGGAGAAGAAGGCCAAGAAGAAGGCCACGGGGACTCGAAAGAGTTCCCGACGCCTGGTGGTGTCGGACTCATCGCCTGACGACCCCGAAGCGCCCTCCGCCTCCGAAGACGAGGAGGAGGAAGAAGAAGCCTCTCCCCCTCCAGCGGGGGGAGGAAAGAAAAGGAAGGCCGCCCCAACTGGGGAGGCCGGAGGGTCCAAGAAGGGGAGGACCCTTCTACCGGACTACGCCTCCGACGCCGAAGACGGCGGAGAGGAATGGCCATCCAGGGTCAAGCCCCTGGCAAAATCGTAAGTATCCGGATACCAGAATAACTTATGGCGTTCCTCTATTGTACAGTACCTTCTGATGCCGAATTCAATTATGCAGCCCGCCCAAGGCTCAGCTCGGCGATTCATCGAGCGGCTCCCTGGATTCGTCGGATGTGAATAGCGCTTCACTCCCGACGGCCTCCTCCCCTCGCCCTACGGACGATGCCGAGGTGGAGTCCCAAAAGGGACTAAACCAGGAGGAGGTGGTCCTGGAGGCGCCGCAAGGCGACCTCCCGGACTCCAGGCCCAAAGGGGATGAAGCCCCAGAGGGATCTAAGTCCGGCCCTGGGCCGGACACCGCTCCGGAACCTTCAGTGGTTCCGGAGTCCGGCAGGCGGCCCCTTCGCAAGAAGGGCAAGCCTACGACGCCGGCGGCCATCGTCCAACCGGAGGCGCCGGACAATTTGCTGGAGGTGCTTAACGGCGCCTCCATCGACGAGGAGCACCGCACTGTTATGAGTGCGGTGATTCAGAAGGTTCAGTCCGCCAAGAGCGGGCTGACAGAAGCCTGTACCAGCCTTCTAACAGGCTTTGAGGTATGTATTTAAAACATATAAAAATGTTACCGCATAGACAGTAGCCCCTGATGCTCAGTTTGGTGTTCGGAAAGAAAAGCCGGACTGAGGATCTAAAAAAAGATATACGCAGGAGTCTAACATAAATATGTCAATATGGGAATGCAGGCTGCGCTGCTGACCTCTGCCGCACTGACTGCGGAGGTCGATGCATTGAAGCAGAGCCTCGAGCGGTCCGAGAACGAGCTCGGCCGTGCCAAGAAGCAGCTCGAGGACAAGGAAGGTATGTAATACCTTATGTAAGTATATAAAAAATACCTGGTTGCAAATAATGACAGGACCAACGTGAATGTTGCAGGGGCCACATCCGAGGTGACGACCCTGAAGGAAGCGCTTTCCAAGGCCGAAGACAATGCGGCCATGGAGCGCACTGAGCAAGAAAAGCAAGAGGCGCGGGTGGCGGAGGTGCGGCAAGAGCTCGATGCTCTTGTGAAAAAACATGAGAGGTTAGAGCTTGACTCGAAGACTCGAGAGTACGAGCTTGCCTCGGCACTTGAAAGCGCCAAATCTGCCAAGGCCGAAGCCTAGAAAGCCCTCCAGGAAATTGAGGCGATGAAAAAGATTGCGGCGGGTAAGGCATTCTTTATGCAAAGCAAGCACGTGAAAGTAAATTACCTGTTACTTACCCGCATCCGGAGCTCTCCAGGAGCATTCGCAGATCTGCCCCGCAGTGTATCCGACGCCGCCGCATTCTACCGGGCCGAGGAAGGAAGCTCGACGGAGAAGGTGTTCTGGTCCCAGTATGCTGAGGCCGAATCCCCGGTGCCCTTGAGCGACCAGCTGAAGCAGCTGGTCGAGCTTCATAAGGCAGCCGAACAGGCCATGAAGGGCCTGATAGGCCGGCTGTGGCCTGGGGAGGTCATGCCTTTGAGCTACTTTGGGCTGGTGCGGCGGCTGGTGGATGCCTGTCCACGGCTTGAAGTCATCAAGCGCTCCGTGTGCATCGAGGGCGCCCGTAGGGCTTTTGCCCGTGCTAAAGTGCACTGGGGCAAGCTGGATGCTGAGAAGCTGGTGAAGGATGGGCCACCGGAGGGGAAGGAGCATCGCAGGCCCGAGATGTATTATGAGGGCGTCCTGAAGGGTGCCCGTCTTGTAGCGAATGAATGTACCGGGGATGTAATTTTTGAGTAAACTCGCTCGTGTTTATCCTGTGCGCTGAAAACTTGTTCATATGCGCTAAGCAACGCTTTTTGAATTTAAAATATTACCTTCTGTGCGGCCGTTTATGAAATCTGAGAGATGCAAGTCGTCGGCTTCTACCCCCATGCCACGAGTGCTGGGGTGTTCGGGATAAACCTGAGCGCTCTTGTTCCCATTCTTGGGTCCATCTAGGGAGGCGCTCAGCACAACGAACAAGGCCATCGGACTTATAATGCTTTATCACTCTCACTTAGCCATAGAATTCTATAATTTTAAATTTCGGCGAAGCCCCTAGTATTCGGAAGACCGAGTTCGGGGCGCTATCCACGCCTAGGCCGGATAAATCCAGCTCCTCGCTCTAAGCGGCATAAGTCTTTAGGGACTCGAAAAACCTCTCGAACAGCGACCGGTCTCTCGCCCTATCATGACGGTCAGTTTTAGCTTTCTCTACTGAGGTGTTAACCCAGCTCAACTGGGGCACAATCGCAGTAGTTCTCCCAGCGCTACCTTAGCCGACATTGCGGAACGTAAGGTACCAAAACATGGGAGCCGGGCAAACCCAACTATTGACCCAAGACATGATTCGGAGCCGATGCATATAATGCTATAAGTTCGGGGTGCCGCACTCATGAGAGTGTTCGGTCTTCTCACACCGTATTATGGGGTACTTAAGCCCCTGGTGTATTGGCCGTACCAAAGTGTACGGTTGCATAATGTCATGACTGAACATATTTATATAAAAAAATGAATACAATAACAGACAAGAGCTATGTATTGTTATTTAAAGGGCTGCTATGAAAGCAGAACGATACAAATAGTGCGATAAGCAAGAGATGGGATTATTTGACATTTCCCCCTCCAGGGGCAAGCTGCGAGACTTTAAGTAAGACAGGTATTTAGCTCGTTATAGAGACCACCTGGACATTTGACGTGGCTTGTTGTCCCCATGGCTGTTGCATCGTGTGTTCGGCGAGTGTATTGCCGGACAGGCCTTCCGAATAGTGGAGTCCTGAAAGTATATATATAAAAGAAGAAGAAATGGCAAAATCGGGAGCCCCTAGTGCGGTTGAGCCGCATTCTGGGCGTGCCGTGGTTGTGCCCCTCCCCTTATGCCCATGGTATTTCCAGAGCGTAGTTATGTACGCGTGGTACTGCTATCGCAATCTCGCGAGGGTTGGGGTTGGGGCCGCACTGCTATGCTTGCTCGGAACGTGCCAGCCGGTTTTGTTGTAGGTTACTTCGGGCGCGCTTGACGTTGTCCGGACGTTTAACAGCCGGATTGGAGAATTGCCTTAAGAGGCTACTTTGTACTTCCGCCGCCAGGGCCACCGTGTGCTCCTCTGTTCGGAGAGAGCGTTCGGTGTTTCCATTGACCGTAATGACTCCGCGAGGGCCTGGCATCTTGAGCTTGAGATATGCGTAGTGCGGCACCGCATTAAATTTTGCGAATGCGGTTCGTCCGAGCAGGGCGTGATAGCCACTGCGGAACGGGACTATGTCGAAGATTAACTCTTCGCTTCGGAAATTATCCGGGGATCCGAAGACCACTTCGAGTGTAACTGAGCCTGTACAGCTGGCTTCTACACCTGGTATGACGCCTTTAAAGGTCGTCTTTGTGGGTTTAATCCTTGAGGGATCTATACCCATTTTTCGCACTGTATCCTGATAAAGCAGGTTCAGGCTGCTGCCGCCGTCCATGAGGACTCTAGTGAGGTGAAATCCGTCAATGATTGGGTCTAGGACCAATGCGGCGAATCCGCCGTGACGAATGCTAGTGGGGTGGTCCCTTCGATCAAAAGTGATCGGGCAGGAGGACCATGGGTTGAACTTTGGGGCGACTGGCTCCAACGCATAGACGTCCTTGAGAGCACGCTTCCGCTCCCTTTTGGGGATATGGGTTGCGTATATCATGTTCACCGTCCGCACTTGTGGGGGGAAGCCCTTCTGTCCTCTGTTGTTCGGCGGCCGGGGCTCCTCCTCGTCATCGCTATGCAGCCCCTTGTCTCTGTTTTCGGCACTTAACTTGCCTGCCTGCTTGAACACCCAACAATCCCTGTTGGTGTGATTGGCTGGTTGTTCGGGGGTGCCGTGTATCTGGCACGAGCGATCGAGTATCCGGTCTAAACTGGATGGGCCCGGAGGATTTCTTTTGAATGGCTTCTTCCGCTGACCGGGTTTAGAGCCTCTGAATCCGGCATTAACTGCCGTATCCTCAGTATTATCGCCGTTAATGCGGCGCTTGTGCTTGTTACGACGTGACCTGCCATTGTTGTCCTTGGTATCTGAGTTACCAGGGCTCTTGGTTATGTTATTGCTACGAGCTAGCCAGCTGTCTTCTCCCGCGCAAAAGCGGGTCATGAGTGTCGTGAGGGCTGCCATAGATTTCGGCTTTTCCTGTCCTAGGTGCCGGGCAAGCCATTCGTCTCGGATGTTGTGCCTGAAGGCTGCAAGAGCCTCTGCGTCCGGACAGTCGACTATTTGATTTTTCTTGGTTAGGAACCGCGTCCAGAATTGTCTGGCCGATTCCTCTGGCTGCTGAATTATGTGGCTTAGGTCATCGGCGTCTGGTGGTCGCACATAAGTGCCCTGGAAGTTGTCAAGGAATGCGGATTCCAGGTCCTCCCAGCAACTAATTGACTCTGCTGGCAGGCTGTTAAGCCAATGCCGAGCTGGTCCTTTAAGCTTGAGCGGGAGGTATTTGATGGCGTGTAGATCATCACCACGGGCCATGTGGATATGAAGGAGATAATCCTCGATCCATACCGCAGGATCTGTTGTGCCATCGTATGATTCGATGTTTACGGGTTTAAAACCCTCGGGGATTTGATGATCCATTACTTCGTCTGTGAAGCATAGTGGGTGTGCGGCGCCTCTGTACTGGGCTATATCGCGACGTAGCTCGGATGAGCTTTGTCTGTTGTGTTCGGCCTGGCCGTATTTGTCATATCCGGCGTGACGGTTATCGTCACGTGACGTGGGGCGCCCACGCGATCCGTAGATTGATCTTGTTTGCCTTGCCTTATCCTCCAATATGTCTCGCAGGTCTGGTGCGTTTCCCCGTGCTCTGGTATTTTTTGAGCGGCGCCGGGGTGCGGCTTGAGTTGAGGGCCGAAAGGCCTCTCTGTCGCGGCCACGGGGTGGCCGATCGGCCGCATCATACGCTGGTGATGTAGGTTTAGTTGCTTCCTCCTCTAGTTGGGGTAGCAGCCTGCGCTTTGGGTAGCTCTTGGAGGGGCGTTCGAGTTTGTACTCTTCGGCCGCCAGGACTTCAGTCCATCTGTCGGCTAGCAAATCTTGGTCAGCTCTAAGCTGCTGCTGTTTTTTCTTGAGGCTGCTTGCCGTGGCCATAAGCCTGCGTTTGAAACGCTCTTGTTCGACGGGATCCTCTGGCACGACAAATTCGTCGTCGTCGAGGCTTGCCTCGTCTTCGGAGGGAGGCATATAATTGTCGTCCTCGACCTCCCTGTCTGCCGCTCTCTCATGAGGGCTGGCTTCTCCGTCCTCCTGCGCTGAATCCTGCTGGAGGGGGTTGTCTTCGGCACTGTCCGGGGTGTTGTTATCTCCAGTGCCGGACTCGCCGTTTTTGCTTTGGCGGGATTTAGAGCGGCGCCGCTGACGCCGGCGCTTAGGTTGTTTCTTGGAGGGGTCATCCTCCGTTTTTTCATCGCCATTCCCTGCTTTTGGGGTGTCCACCATGTATATGTCATATGACGAGGTGGTTTCCAGTGCCCTATAGGTGCTGGTTCTTGGTCGTCTCCTTCATCGGCGTCCATACCGTCGATGTCTTCGGAGTCGAAGTCGAGCATGTCGGTTAAATCGTCGACAGTGGCTACGAAGTGGGTGGTGGGTGGGTTTCGAATTTCTTCGTCGTCCGCATCCCAACCTTGCTGACCATAGTCCGGCCAGGGCTCTCCTGACAAAGAGAGAGACTTTAGTGAATTCAGGATGTCGCCAAAGGGCGAGTGCTGAAAGACGTCCGCGGCGGTGAACTCCATGATCGGAGCCCAATTGGGTTCGATCGGAAGGGGTGCGGAAGATTCGGAGTCCGGAAAGGAGTCCGGCACCTTGGAGTCACAGGCCTCACAAAGGACTAGGCTGGTATTCGGCTCGATCGCCGTAGAGATTGCAGCTCCCGGGCGGCGTCCAACCGTCCGTCCCCGACTGGCGCGGTCGGCTCCGAGCTAAGGGTCGGAGCGGACACCTGAGCGGCGCTCTGGGCGCTGTCCGGCGGCAGAGCTAGATCATGCCCATCGTGACAGTGCGGCGCGCTCGGCCGTGGCTCGAATCCGTCGAAGATCAAGTCCCCGCGGATGTCAGCCGTGTAGTTTAAACTTCCAAATCTGACCTGATGGCCAGGGGCGTAGCTTTCGATCTGCTCCAGATGGCCAAGCGAATTGGCCCGCAGTGCGAAGCCGCCGAACACGAAGATCTGTCCGGGGAGAAAAGTCTCACCCTGGACCGCGTCGTGGTTGATGATCGAAGAAGCCATCGGGCCTAAAGGTGACGACACAGAGGAACTCTCAATGAAAGCACCAATGTCGGTGTCAAAACCGGCGGATCTCGGGTAGGGGGTCCCAAACTGTGCGTCTAGGCGGATGGTAACAGGAGATAGGGGACATGATGTTTTTACCCAGGTTCGGGCCCTCTCGATGGAGGTAAAACCCTACTCCTGCTTGATTAATATTGATGATATGGGTAGTACAAGAGTTGATCTACCACGAGATCAGAGAGGCTAAACCCTAGAAGCTAGCCTATGGTATGATTGTTGTTCGTCCTATGGACTAAAACTCTCCGGTTTATATAGACACCGGAGAGGGCTAGGGTTACACAGAGTCGGTTACAATGGGAGGAGATCTTCATATCGCATCGCCAAGCTTGCCTTCCACGCCAAGGAAAGTCCTATCCGGACACGGGACGAAGTCTTCAGTCTTGTATCTTCATAGTCCGGGAGTCCGGCCAAAGGTCATAGTCCGGCCATCCGGACACCCCCTAATCCAGGACTCCCTCAGCGGGGCTCACCCTTGAGATGATTGGGGCAGATTTCGTCCGTCGCCGAATCGCCCCTTTGCACAACAAGGGGAGGACGCCCTGGTATTTTAGGAATGCAGCTGACATCATGAGTATCCGCCCCAGCCCGAAGCATAACTTCATAGTGCTGGAACACGCCCATCACTGTCAGAATTACTTCCAGCTTGAAGTGTTCGCCGACGGCAGGGTGGAGAGGACCAGCAGGGCCATGAAGGCCGGCAAGGCCATCAAGGGTCCCCTTTTTGGGTTGCCGTAGGGCGTGTTCCTATTGAGTAACAACACGTGCCAGGCCGCCATCCTCAGGATGATGCCGGTCTTCAACACGCACGGCCTCGACCCATCCTGGGTTGAGCCCCTGACATGCGAGGTGCAGGAGTTTTTCGACGAGTTGTCGGAGGGCTTCGAGTGTGACGAGCCGCTGCTCATCGCGGAGACCACACATGCGGAGATTGAGTATATCGCTGCCAGGGTGGCGAAGGCGCAGCTTGCCATGGAGGCCGGCAGTGCTAGCAGTGTGGAGGACAAGGACATCGTGGCTGCTGAGGATAAGGCGTTCGCTTGGTGGGCGAAGCCTGCCGTGGAGACCAGCGACGCCAATGTCGAGGCTCCCCTGGTTGAGGACGTGGCCGAGGAGTAAACCGAGAAGGAGGACGAGGCCGACAGCCCCCGGCCATGGGAAGAGGACGCGTCCTACGGCGGGCCAGCTCTGGCGATCTGGTCCTGTCCAGGAGGACTGAACCGCGGCAAAGGGTGCAGGTGGAGGACGCACGCGTGACGAGGGCCACGGCAGCGAAGAAGGCCGTGATGGCGAAGAAGAAGACGACTGCCTCTTCTTCATCCAAACTCTACTGGACCCCATCGCCTTCCCCTCCTCCCGCAGACACCGACATGGAGGTCGCCTTTGACTTCTCGTCCCTCAGCCCAAGGAGAAAGAGAAAGGCAACGGAAGAGGACGTGGAGGATGAGTAGGCATCTTGCCCCCCGTCATTTTCGTCCTTTCTAATTGTGCCACTTTCCTTGACTTGTTTTTATTTTCGCAGGGACACGGAGACGTTGGCCCAGCGGGCGTTGAAGAAAGCCAAGGCCTTGATGGGCAGCCAGCCCCGGGCGGGTACGGCAAAGGCACCGCTGGTGGTGGTGAGCAACCTGGATAGCAGTCCGTGGCGCAGCCCCCATCTCAGCCCCCAGCGTGTGTTCCTCCATTCCTCACCAATGCGTGTTGGGGTGCGATTCTTTTGGCACTGACCTTGCCGTGGTTGCAGGAGGAGGACGGCAGTAGGAGGAGCCACAGAGGGTCACTATCGGTGTCAAAACCGGTGGATCTCGGGTAGGGGGTCCCAAGCAGTGCGTCTTAGGATCAATGGTAACAGGAGGCAAGGGACACGATGTTTTTCCTAGGTTCGGGCCCTCTAGATGGAGGTAAAACCCTACGTCCTGCTTGATTGATATTGATGATGTGGGTATTACAAGAGTAGATCTACCACGAGATCTAGGAGGCTAAACCCTAGAAGCTAGCCTATGGTATGATTGTTGTTGTATATGTCTATCGACTAGCCTGGCCCCGGTTTATATAATGCACCAGAGGCCTAGGATAACAAGAGTCCTAGCCGAATACACCGGTGGGGGAGGAGTCCTTGTCTAGATCGCCAAGTCTTGTGGATTCTTCCTTGTATGCGGCAACTGTCCGGACTGGCCCATGAGTATACGGCCATGGGGGTCCTCGGCCCAATCCAACTGATCGGGAGACGACGTGTTGAGTACCCCCTAGTCCAGGACACCGTCAGTAGACCCCTGAACCGGTCTTCAAGTTAGGGACGCTCCTCGATTCTTCCGAACTGTTCTTCATCTTCGGTTGCCGGTCTTGAAAACTGGTTCAACAAATCTTCTCATCTTCTATCTTGAGGATCGCCGAAATGCATTCGACGAGTTTACACATCGGGTATCCGAGGAGCCCCTTCAAGTTTCCGGCCTTTATCAATGCCTTGTTATTTTTATGCCACACTTCGGGTTTGAAGTTGTTCCCGGGCAGCAGCGTACTCTTGCGTCCGAGCTCTAACGCCGGACTACATTCGAAGTATCTTTTGCAGTTGAGCACCAACGTCGGACCGCTTCCCAGCTCTAACGCCGGAATGTATCCGAGCTCCAACGCCGGACTACGTATCCTAGGTGTCGTAAATCACCTTCGTTCAAAGAATTTTGAAGGAGTTTAGCCGAGCTTAATGCCGAAAATGCCCTCTATGGAGCCAGCCACTAGTGCCCGAGCTCTATGCCGGACTACTTCCGAGGTGGTGCACCACCCCGAATGTGGGCCGATTTTTGTCAATATTTTTGATTTGGTGCAATTTATTCTCTGCTGAGATACATAGCCAGTAGCCCTCAAGGTGGGTATCGGTCTAAAACCCGAGATGCCCATGAAGGATGACATAAGACCGCTGATCCCTGTAGCCACTGAGACTCAGGTTGATTTACAAAATCGGTCTGAGGATCAAGTCCTAGCTCAGCAGAATACTTCGGGACACAAAAAGCGGCGTGCTCAGTCCTCAAGACTCAGGTTGGGTGCGGCCGACCAACCCGAGGATCAAAATCTCCTCGGAGACTGTATTACACTTTAAAACTTTCTGCATTAGACAAGCAATGCAGTAGCCCCCGAGACACTGGTCGGGTGGCAACACTAGATCAGGGGATCGATGTGCCCCTTTAATATTTGTAAATAATAAGACCGAAGCCCAGTAGCCCCCGAGCCTTAATGCGGGCACGGGAGGCCGTATTAAGGATCGATATCCATAGTAAAATCACAAATTATGTGTAATGACTCTATGTATCCAAGTACTTTACGTCATTAATGCTCGGATCCGTATTGTACAAAACTTTGTTGACCGACCATCGGCTTCCACCTCCTCGGCCAATAGCCGAGCAGTGTTTGTCCTACTTTATAAAGCCTTTATGAGGGCAAAGATTTACAACAAACAAGGGAATCTGGCCATACAGTTTTATAAACAAAGGTACGCGGAGAGACATGTTATATTACTATTTAACAGAAGAAATGTCTTCCAAAGAAAATAGTCCCTCTATCGGTTCCTTTCTTTGGGTTGTCATGCTAAGCATGATCATGAAACCTCAGCTCCAATGTAAGAGCAAAATATCGAGGATTTAGTTTGGGAGGCCAGTTAATAACCCCCGGTAGTGTTCGACAACAGTCGAGGTCAAGCCGTAAACACTTCGGCCATTGTTATGAATGGCCCGTCGTTTAACACCATCATCGGATCGCCGACCAGTTTACGCTTATTGTGACAGTCAGTTTTCGGCTTTCTCCACTGAGGTGCTTAACCATGTGAGTTGGAAGCACAATCGCAGTGGTTCTCCCTTTGCACACCTAGCCGAACAAAGAGGAACATAGGAGGCAAGCGCAGGAGCCGGGCAACCCAACTATTGACCGAAGACATAATTTGAAACCGATGCATATATGGCAATATTCGAGAATGTTTTTGCCGATTCCCTAAAGGTGTCCGGCGTTGCACTGCGAGACTTGTGCTGAAAACACACAAATAGTTTAAAAGTGCCAGGGGGTCGAAAAGCCAAAAAACATATTCAAAAGGTTAATGTCCGAACTAGATCAAGTGTTCGGTGCCAATCCGAAAATTGGACTTTAAAGAAAAAAAAGTGCTTCTGCCGTGTTTTAACATGACACATCCAATCTCAAAACTTTCAAGCGGGTCAGCCTACAGCTTCAATCTCCTATCCCGAAGGCAGAGTACTTCTTACTAGGCGAGTTTAGCAAACTAAACTCTAGCGGCTTTGAGAGAGAAATTAGGCTCCCCGGCTAGTGACCACACACTTGTGTCGAAAAAAGGAGTGATAAATAATAATAAAAACTTTGCAACGACTAAGAAGAAAAACACTTATCATAAAACGCCTCGTATAAATTTAAGAGCCCCCAAGTGACTTGGGTAAAAGAATGATTGCATGTACCAAAGTACTTATATCATATCTATGTTCAACCGAACTTTACACGCATCTTAACCGACCGTCGGATTCTCCCTCTTCGGTCAAAGACCGAAAAGTGTTATGTACTCCATCCGTCGAGAATATCGACGGTGTTTCCAATAACCAGGCAATCAGGCCATAAGGCTGTAACAGACAAAGCGCGCTCAGGGAACTTATGCTATATTACTGCGAAGAGTAAGAAGCATCTTTGAAGAAAATAGTACCCCCACCGATATCTTTCTTCGGTGCTCATTGTTATTATGAGACTTGTGCAATAGATTTTTTGTACTCATGAGTTCCTTTGTGTGCCGACCATAATTGAATAACAATAAGAGCGCTAGCTTTCAGCTTCACCCAGCCTGAGGTCCGGCTCGGTTGACCCGATCGTGACAATCGCAGAGGTGCTCCCTTTACTCCCTAGCCGAACAATCGGGAAAGTAGGGGTAAGCACAGGAGCCAGGCAACCCAGCTTGCAAATCGCTTAAGTCAATATGGTGCATATTGTGGCGTAATACACGAACAAGGAACGAAGCCGTACATGTATAACCATATGCAAGAGGAAAAAGCTTCATGAAGGAAGCCCCCAAGTAAACGGGGTATTTGAATTTGCGCGTCACAAACAAAGTTTCGACAAGGAAATTTTTACAAGCAACTTTTTTCCAAAAAAGTATAATGCTTGGCCGAGCCGAACACAAGTTAGGAATCTAAAACTTTGAGCATCAAGACAACTTAGCTGGTTAATGTGTTCGGTATTGATGACGCGGTCCGAGCTTGATGCTAGACAAGGTTCCATCCCCGAGCCGGTCCCGAGGTGGCGGAGCAAAGAGCTCGGCACTCCGAAGTGGTAACATAGCACGGTCAATGCAGGACGACAGGGTGATGCCGAAGTCCCCGGCATGGGGTAATGAAGTGTTGACGAAGCCCCCCGTCCAGCCGAGGTGACGCCAAAGGATATAGTCCGGCTGGATCATTTTCCTGTGCATGAAAGATAGTGCAAACCGGAGATAATAGTAATAATAATAATAAAAAAAATCGTTGCATAACAAATAATTTATGCAAAGTGAATAATAAAAGAAATATGGCCTGGCGCCAAAGTCAATGTCGATGCAGGGCGGCGGCGTGATGCGGTAAAGGCATGGCAAGGCCTGAATTCACAGGTCGGTTCGAGTTCCGGATGCGGCGTTTGCCGTACTATGTACGGAAACTGACCGAACCACCATGCGACTGTCATTAATGCGGCCACTATTTGATAGACCTGGCTTATTTGTTGTAGCAATCCAAAGAAAGGTGATTCCCAAATTTGGGACTCGATCCGCACACCTATCGCCTGATGGGCGATAAAGCAACGGCGTGGCGATGCTGGCAAAGGTTGGCTCGCCGAGGCAAAGCCCTCGGTCCAGCTAACGTGACGGAGCTGGTCGGCTAGAGACGCCAAAGTCTCCGGAGTAGGTTGATGAAGAGATGATGAAGCCTCCGGTCCAGCAATGCAGGTCGTGACGTGGTCGATGCCGGCTTGATGAAGTAACCATGTGGCGATGCAGGTCTGCCCGCTCCGTGTAATCCGTGGGGCGGCGATGTTGGTGACGATTTATCCTTCGCGATGCCGAAGTATTGTTCGGCTGACCGAGATGATGATCCGAAGAAATTGAGCTCGGCTCAACAAAGCGACGACGTGTCTAACGCAGGTCGGCCGCCGTGGAGTGATGTTGTCGGGCTGGTTTGACACCGGCGCGACGGTGAAGTTCGTATTGCAAGAATACTTTTAATACTACTGGGATGTGTTTGAGAATAGAACACAACACCCCATACGAAATCTTCCTTCAAAAAGGATGTCCTAGATCCCGTTCATAAAGAAGATGAATTCGGGTCGGATTCGTTCTCGCGCAAAAAGTAGATCCAAAAAGTGATGCATTAATCGGAAGTTTCCCGGAGTTTGGACAGTCGGATCGAGCTGAATTTTGGGCAGGTGGTAGATATGGTAATTCCGCAGCAAATCAACGGTTGGATCTTCCAAAGGACATCCGAGCTAGATGCTGGATACCACGCCCGAAACTCGTCCGGATTCTCGTCCAGATTTAACAGGGCTCCGGTATATCGGAGATTGCCGGAGATTCCTCCATCGGAACTCGACAAAATTTTTGCAGGGTTGTTGTAGACTTAATTCCGCATAATTCCACCGAAGTAATCGTTTAAGCGACACCCGAGGAGGCGGTGGCGGCAGATACAAGTTTGTTGTCCAGAAAAATAGAACGGTCGCCTGAGGGCAATGTTGACGTTGAGCCCCCGAGCTCCATGGATGACTCCTCCATGATCTTGACAGAGATCGGAGTTGGTGTTGATGAAGGCCTTCATCCGAACATGACCATCGGAGGTAGGGCGCAGTCATCGGTCAAGCCAAGGTGACTAATCGAGCTGGTGACGAAGAAGCCGATGTCGCAGTTGACCTGCAGTCGAGCCATTGATCCTTTCATCGATCACACAGCGGAACTCTCAATGAAAGCACCAATGTCGGTGTCAGAACCGGCGGATCTCGGGTAGGGGGTCCCAAGCAGTGCATCTTAGGATCAATGGTAACAGGAGGCAAGGGACACGATGTTTTACCCAGGTTCGGGCCCTCTTGATGGAGGTAAAACCCTATGTCCTGCTTGATTGATATTGATGATGTGGGTATTACAAGAGTAGATCTACCATGAGATCAAGGAGGCTAAACCCTAGAAGCTAGCCTATGGTATGATTGTTGTTGTATATGTCTATCGACTAGCCTGGCCCCGGTTTATATAATGCACCAGAGGCCTAGGATAACAAGAGTCCTAGCCGAATACACCGGTGGGGGAGGAATCCTTGTCTTGATCGCCAAGTCTTGTGGATTCTTTCTTGTATGCGGCAACTGTCCGGACTGGCCCATGAGTATACGGCCATGGGGGTCCTCGGCCCAATCCAACTGATCGGGAGACGACGTGTTGAGTACCCCCTAGTCCAGGACACCATCAGTCACCCCCAACACGCCGCCTCCATCAACCACGCCGCCCCGAGGGGCGTCCCCGGCAAGGGTCCCGAGTACCGAGCCCATGCGCATGGAGGAGTGGGAGGGGAACCTGGGAGCTGGCGGCTTCGTCACGGCAACGGATGTTGGCGGGGAGGGGGCCACTCCTTCACAACCCAGCACGGGTGAGTCACGTGCTTTTACTTCTTTCTCTCTTTTTGTGGATCTTGATCTTGGCCTTGTTTTACCTTCCTTCCTGGCATCTAGACCCTCCCCTGGTGGACCAGGGAGACATCAACGTCATCACGGAGGTCGCCAGGGACGCCGGGGCCGAGGCTAACAAGATCGCCGTCGAGGAGGCCGCCGAGACCATGGCTGAGGATGCTGCCAAGGGGCCTACCAGAGAGACCATCGAGTCTGCTGTCAAGGGGGCCGGCAAAGGCACTGCCGAGGAGCATGGCAAGGGGCCTGTCGGGGAGGCCGGCAAGGCCGTTGCCGAGGAGGAGGTGGTTGATGATCAACCGTCCTCCTCCACTGCCTCTGGCTCATGCAGGTATTTGAAGGTGGGTGACGACTTGTTCGTCCACCTCCCAAGGATGGCGGGCACCAAGGTGCCGGCCGAGGGGGAGGTGTTCGACGATGTGCTTGCCGCCGCCGGACTCGAGGTTGTTGACGAACCGAGCGTGAGTGGCGGCGGCACCCAGGAGGACCAGCTTCTTCGGGCCATGGGCGCCAGCTTCTGGAAGCTCTAGATGCTCTACCGTGCCCGTTTGGACAAGGCGAAGTCCAGGGAGGCGGCGACGGGCAAGGCGGAGGCAGACCTCGGGGAGCGCGTCGCTGAAGCGCAGGCCTGGTTCCGCCAAGCCCACGAGGAGCTGAAGGTTGCCCAAGGCCAGCTGGCCGAGCGCGAGCTGGAGCTTTCCCTGAAGCAGGCTGATATCGAGAAGGCCCAGGAGGCGGCGACGGAGGAGGCGACCAAGGCCGAGGCCGCCCGGTCCTAGCGCCAAGCCGAGCTGGACTCTCAGGAGGAGGACCTTGTCGCCCGTGAGGCGACGCTTGCTACCACACTCCGCGGCAAGGACGAGGAGGTCGAGAAGCTTGCCGCGTTACGGACCCGGGAGCTAGAGCAGAAGCACAAATAAGCACTTGATGATCAAGCCCTGGCCCACGGCGACAAGGTGAAGGAGCTGGTGGTGGAGCGGGACGGCCTGAAGAACAGGACCGAGGAGCTGGCGAAGGAGAGGGACTCGGTCAACTGTGCCTTGACCGTGGCGTAGGTCGACATCCTTGGCAAGGCCAGGCAGCTCTCCCACGACAACGACTCCATCAAGGACCTGAAGCTGAAGCTGGAGGGCCTTGAGGGGACACTTTTGGAGGTCGGGACCCAGGAGGGAATCCTGACAAAGAATCTGGCAAAGGAGAGGGCTCTGCAGAAGAATGACGGTGCCAGCCACGAGGATTTCGTGAAGGGCGAGATCCTCTGGATCAGCCGCCTCGCCAATGTCGCCAACAGGATCACCAAGCAGCTGGCTGACATGGGGATGCCGAACGTAAGGTACACCTTGGAGCCAACCGTGAGCCCCAACGCCAAGCTGACTCTATTCTTCGAGGGCGTTCTTGGAGCCTTGGAGCGATTTAACTCCAATTGGGCAAGTTCCCTGGCCAACGAGGCCTAGATGCTTTGCAGGAGCACCATGACCAAGGTCCTCACCAAGCTGGCCTACTGGAACCCCAACCTTGACTTCGACGCCGCGCTGGATAGCTTGCTGGAGGATGCAGACCTCACGGTGCTCGAGGAGCATATCGAGCCCATCATCAGCCGCGTTGGCGAAATTCAGAGGGTAGAGGGCCAGTGCCGGGATTAGACACCCCATTTCTCATCGCCGCTGCAGGTTCATGACCAAGACAGTTTTTATCTTTAGTTAGAACCGCAACAACAGTGAATGTAATATAACTCTGTAGTACTTTAAAATGATGTACTTTTATTTTCATGTTCGACCTCTCCTTGTATGTCCACCCTACGTTAATTGGGTAGGTTTCCGGCGCGTAAACCCAAACCGCAGCGCTTTGAAGGACGGATCCTTTAGCGGCCGGCAGGGTGTGCTTGCTGCCGTGTGAACCACCTTGCTGTTCTCAGCGCGGCCGCTCGGACTGTCGAGCGGACTCGAGACAGAGCGAGAGCGTTGCTAATAGCGGAAGGCCGCCCTACCGTTCTCGACGCAGCCACTTAGTCTTTTGAGCGGGCTCGAAACAGGCCAAGGACGTTGCCAAAAATGGAAGGGGCCCATTGCGTGCAGGTTTCTCATACAGAGGGAAGATCTCTGAGGAATATAACCTTATATAAAAAGGAAATGCCCAAAGTTTTGCGTGACTTAGCTTCTCTGTCGCTGCTCGAACGTTTGCCGCATCTGCTGACGGCGCTGCCCGCTTGGCCGCCTTCTCCCTCGGAAGCCATGGCGATGAAGAACTACCAAACCAGCTGCTAGACCGGATTCTCACAACTGTGCCCCCTACCTTGCGTGCCAAATATGTCGGTGGGAACGACACCTATGGGATCACAAGAATCCCTACTATGTTCGGCGGGCGCAGGGTTGAGAGGAGAGCGGGTCTAAAAGCCAGCACAAGGATCGTTTACCTAGGTTCGTGCCGCGGAGATCGCGTAATACCCTAGTCCTGCTTTAGTGTATATATCAGTGTTCTTGAGCTAGCTATCGAGCGTGACTTGCTCAAAGAGTCGAATCCCACTCCAGTACACCTTGGGCCTCCTTTTATAGTCGAAGGAGGCGCTATAGTGGCACACAGGAGGTGGAAAGGGTAAAGTGTACAAGCTTATCACTTGCCATTACGGGACAAGATGCATTAAATTCACCCTTTGAGGTGTCCCCTTCTCTTTATCGCCGCCTCGCCCTGCTTCGACACGCGCCCAGGCCAGCGAGGCGGTCAGTGCCATGTAGACTGGCAGGCTGCTGAGGTGGTGCGGTGGCAGCGTCTTCACGAAGATCTGCATGCCACCACGCAAGTTCTTGCTGAGTTGGCTTCGGGACCGCACATCGCCATGTAGGTGCTCGCCTGGCTGGCTGGGCTGGTAGCTGCATGGGAACAGCGATGGGGTCTTGGCACATGTGGGCCCGGCCGCGACCCCGTTGATGTTTTCGGCAAGGGTCTTGCCAAGGGCCCCGACAAGGGTCTTGCCGCGGCGTCGTGGTCATCCTTGGCAAGGATCTTGCCGAAGGTCTTGTGGATTTCCTCGGCAAGGATCTTGCTAAGGTTTGTCGTCCCCTAATCCTCATCTGACTTGGAGTATTTATGATCTTCACAAAGATCTGCATGCCACCATGGAGGTGCCTCCCGAGTCGTGGTTCCAATGTGGTCGATGATGTTGGAAACCTGGGGCCAGGGCTCCTCCGGAGGTGATGTTCTCCTTGATAACAAGGGGAGCCATCAAGCCTATCTTCGACGTCACAACAGAACTCTCAGTGAAAGCACCAATGTCAGTGTCAAAACCGGCAGATCTCGGGTAGGGGGTCCCGAACTATGCGTCTACGGCCAATGGAAACAGGAGGCGGGGGACACAATGTTTACCCAGGTTTGGGCCCTCTCTATGGAGGTAATACCCTACTTCCTGCTTGATTGATCTTGATGAATATGAGTATTACAAGAGTTGATCTACCACGAGATCGTAACGGCTAAACCCTAGAAGTCTAGCCTATGAGATTATGATTGTTGTCCTACGGACTAAACCCTCCGGTTTATATAGACACCGGAGGGTGCTAGGGTTACACAAGGTCGGTTATAGAGAAAGGAATCTACATATCCGAATCACCAAGCTTGCCTTCCACGCAGAGGAGAGTCCCATCTGGACACGAGACGAAGTCTTCTATCTTGTATCTATATAGTCCAACAGTCCGGCCAAAGTATATAGTCCGGCTGTCCGAGGACCCCTTAATCCAGGACTCCCTCAGCAATATCTAACATGATTCGGATAGACTTAAGCATCGCTATGGGTGAGAAGGTCTCATCGTAGTCAACTCCTTGAACTTGTCGAAAATCTTTCGCAACAAATCGAGCTTTCAGTACAAAAAAAATAAACTTCCGTGATGATACGTGTTTGTTACAGTAGGTCGCATTTTCTGTCGTGCATGTACATCCATGACGATTTTACGACAGAATCAAGATAGTCATATATGTGTTGTCGTAGAAGTGTTCCATGACATTACCAAAATTATCATCACGAAAGTGTCCACTTCCATGACGATAAATCGCGTGTCACAGAAGTGCTTTCGTCAAGGGTGACCGACACGTGGCATCCACCGTAATGGAACGCTGTTAAGCTACCGGGTCGGGGTTTGGATCCGAAAAAAGCCCCGACCAATGGGGATTTTCCACGTGTAAAATCATCATTGGCTGGAGGAAACACGTGTCGGCTCATCGTTGGGACAGATGTCATCCACTCATTGGACAGAAGGCGTCTATGATACGTCGACACGTGGCACGGCCCAACAGAGGCCCATTCCAGTGAAAAGGCCGACCCGTTTGACTTGGTCAAAAGGTGGCGGGTCGGCCGATGGAAAGCCTGTTAATGGCCTATTCACATATAACCCATTTACAACCCGCTAACCCAAGGCCCGTTACGCCCCATCCGAATTAGGCCCAGTAGCGTCATCTGGGCCATCCAATATGATTGCAGCCTATTTTCACTTCTGGCCCATGTATGGCACATGACGTGTTTCGGCCCATATGAGGCCCTATGTAACTTTTGGCCTATTAATGGCCCGTGGTGAAACTGGCCCGTAATGAATAGGGTATCACTTTACACCCATTAACGACCCGTGGTGAAACTGGCCCGTAATGAACAGTGTATCACTTTATACCCATTAACGACCCGTTATTCTGTTGGGCCATTTCCAGCCCATGTTATCTTTCGGCCCTCTCAGAGCCCATTTATTCTTGGGCTCATTTCCACCATTCGTTTACTTACGGTCCATTACTATCATTTTCTGCTTGTGGGCCAAATTCTGCCTGTGGTTACAGTCGGCCCGTTTGTGGTCCGTTAATACGTTGGGCTATTTTCATAGTGTCATCAAATACGGCCTATTAACGATGGCCTGTTATGGTCGGCCCATGAACGGACGATTCCAACTCTAGCCCGTTTACGGTCATAATGCGGCCTGTTATTGGCCCACGTTTGGCCAATCGATCATACGGCCCGTATAAGGCCCATTAATGATACGGCCCGTAGAAGGCCCATTGTTTCTATGGCCTATAGAAGGTCCATTGTTTCTACGGCCCGTAGAAGGCCCACTATTTCTACGGCCCGTAGAAGGCCCACTGTTTCTACGGACCGTAGGAGGCCTAGTGTCACTACAGTAAATATTAGCCCATGGTTATTGTGGCCTAGTTTTAAAAATAGGTTATTGCAGCCACTAGAGAACCGCGGAAAAAGAACTGCACTGACTACAAGAAAACAAATAAACAAGACAACAAGGAAATAAATAAGCAAGCAACTTATGCTAGGCTATCACAGCTATTACACATATTACATCCACTGGGCATCAAAGTTCGCCACCAGTGCAAATATAGGGAACAAAGCAGCATATAAACATCGCAGCAAAACAAGTCCAGAACTGAAACCACTTTAGAAGAGTTCAAGAAACAATATCCTGGGTACCCATAATGCTGACAAGATGCTTAGCAAGCTTATTAACCTTCTCTTGTTTGGCGCTTAAATCATCCAGCGCTTGCTGTTGCACAAGAAAGTACGCATCTGAATTCTGCAGGGACTTCCTCAGTCCTTCGGCTTCTTTCCGCAGCACAACTGACAGATGCCTTTTAGCTTGTAGCAGAGACTGAAAAGCCGAAGTGACTCAGGAAACGAGTTCGAAGAGCTTGTGCCAGCGGTACTAGCCTATAACTCGAACACTACATCAACACAGGACTGTGGGGTTTTCTCACTGTCTACAAGATCGTTTTTATCACCTTTCTTGGAGACCAACAGGGTTGTCTCACTATCTTGAACCTTATCTGCATTACTTTCTCTACCATTGCATAGTGGGGTGCTCTTCTACAATATTTTGTTTGCATACTATAGGAGAAACAAGCAGACACATCACAGGTTTAGCTTGTAGTATACGAAACTCATTTTGGTAAACCGGTTCAGTAGTAAGGTGGACAGGATAACAGCATGAAACAAACATATATCTATGTACTATGGTCACTGTACTGTCCATATCATCTTAGTTTATGTTCCCTAATCAAGATGGAGACACAGTTCAACTCATATATTTTTAAGACACAGCAGCATAGACAGAATATAAGTGTGAGAAACTACACAACATTGGCAGCACTTGTAATGTGCATCACATGAGAACATAACTATTTATACAACTTAAACTGAAATTAACATAGAGCAAGAAGTTAGAACAGCAATCCAGTTAAAGAAATAGGTTTAAAACATACTTGTTGCGCCATTGGAGTTTCAATTGGATCCTTCAAATTCGAAAGTAGGTGGTATGAGTAAATACAGTGATGCAACAGCAAAGGACTATGGACCATAGCTACGGAATATGACCTGAGAACAGTTGCTCTTCTACTTTAAACGTGGAGTTTGTGTTAGCTGTGGTGGTCTTCGTGCTTTGGGCACTGCAATAGCTTTACAAACTGCTCGTGTGGGGGTACTCTGTGGTGGACATGGTGCTTTGTCAACTAGAAGTGGGTTACTATCCGCTGGGGTTGCGGTTAGATGGGTTGTAGCTGGTTCTCCGCCCAACGGAGTAAGTGTGCAATCTGGAAGAGTCTTGATTATGTGTGGTGGGCTAGTTTGTGGGCCAGTACAACCATGGTTCTATCTGCATCGACGGGTAGCACTATCTTTTGTGAAGAACGGGTTTTTGCTCCCTTAGATATTGCCATCACCCCCTCCAATTCAAATGGCTGATAAACAAGAAAATAAATTGAACGTACATACATTGTATGATAGACAGATGTGGTAATTCACATATATGTTGTCTAACCAAACAGGACAGCATGACACAATATCACATATATGATGCCTAACTAAACAGGATAGCATGACACAGTTTCAGATATATGATGGATAACTTAACAGGATATAATGGCATAATTCAACATATGATGAGTACCTAAAGAGGATGACATGACAAAACTATATGATGTCTTTCTAAAATAGGTTGGGATGAAATAATTCACATACATGTTGTCTAAGTATACATGATGGCATGATATAATTGACATAATTGATTCATATAGTAAGCAGCTCGCACTCGCATGTATGATCTCTAAACTAAGTAGATAGAATTCAATATTGTGCATATGATGTCTAAACTAAGCAATGCAAGACACCATATGCATCATATGAGAAATATAAACATTGCAACTTAGAGCATACACCTTAGGTGGGATATAGGACAGGTCATCTGTCTCTGAATCCTCCTCTGAGGAGCTCCCTGTAACCATCGAGATACATGCTTCAACTGGTACCATTGCCTGCTCTGAAGACCTTATTTTCACTCCAGATTTTTCCATAACCGGCTCAAATGGCTGATACACATGAAGAGTAGTTCAATATACACAGATTGTCGACAAATGGAATACGTAATGAAAAAAAGATGGCATGAGATAATTCACATATATGATGCCTGGCTCTATGGCGGTGCATAATTCACATATATGATTACTGGCTGAAAAACATGGCATTGCATAATTCACATATCTGATATAGAAAGCAAACATGAGGCATTCACACAAAGCATGTCTAATCTAAGCAGATGGCATGGCAATGCAAGACACCATATGCATGATATGAGCAATATAACCCAGCCAAGTTAGAGCATGCACC